>NW_026115937.1:0-26373 GCF_001640805.2 Lates calcarifer
GTGGTATCAGTCGACTCCAAATGGAGAAACATGCTCCTAAACATTCTGGGGGAAACATTTTGGCCGCCACACAAATTTTCAGACACCGGCTCAGCCCATTCCTTTCTATTGGAGGGACATTTTGGCCTATACCTCGGGAACTGAAAGTGTTATGAACTTGGGAGTGGGTGGCAGGTGCCCTAATACAGCATTTTATTCTGATACATATACACTAACAAAAACATCATTGCTCCTTGCATTTGGCCCCCTCAGAGATGTGCATCTGTTTCAAATTCAAACAAACTTCTGTTATCTTTTGTTTTAAACAGAATAACAAGCCCTTGGCCAGGACTATTGCTGGCCTTCTGGCCAGGAGAAGACCAATGTAGGGGGTCCGGGCCCCAGCATGGAGGTCTTCAGACTCCCGGAGAGGTGAAGGTGGGAGCTGCTGAAGGGAGTGCTCGATGCTATGGATGAGGCTGCTGAAGCCAAACAGGACATTGTTGACAGCTCACATGGTCACGCAATTATTCTCTTTGTCTTTAAAATGAATGGATGCTGATGGCATGGATGAGGGGGAAAAAGAGGGGTGGAAATGAGGACAGTGGAAAGAGAATTTAAAAAATAAAAACTGGTCTTAAAAACATTTTACAACAACTTTTTACTGTTACAGTAATCATGATTATAACTGTGGCTTCTGTCATTCAACATTGTTTAAATATTCAAGGGCAATAATAATATTCTGCATAAATGATAAAGAAAACATCTTGTTTACATGACCTATGCAAAGCACTGGCAGTCTGATGTCTTCAGAGCAGTCATTTGTCAGAGGAGGAAGTTGAAATGTGTTTTCATGCCAGGGCCACTAGATGGCAGCAAGAGACTGCACATTAAGCCAGGATCAGTCACTTTGACATTTGATGATCCCCACTTTGGCAGGCAGAAACGCCTCCAGGAAAAGACAAACACATTAATGTGGCTTGGATGTAATGGTGGCCTACAAGCTATGCCACACGCTTGCACCTTGAGATGCATTTACAGCTACTTTGCCTTTATTCACAGAGCTCATTGTTTGTGTGAGGTACAAACGGTTCTTCATGGTTCTTGATATTTATTCTTCAGACCAACAGGCTTGCCCCATGGTCCATTGGCATCACTTTCTGCTACTTTTTATGTTCAACAGAAAGTAGATCGTCCTTAGTAACGGCCACAGCAACCTAGATTTGCTGTGTACACACTGTCACAGATTCACCACGCCAGCTGAGAGAGAGGAGAGATGCGTCCAGTGAGGTCAAAGCTGAATAGGAATATCATTTCAAGACATTTTTCAAGACATTTTTAGAGGCTTTTACTAATCAACCATTCTGTTTTTTTCTGTTTTTTTGTTTTAAATCAGGGTTATCACAGATTTGTTGATTAAAAGATGATTCCAGTGTAGGCTTACAAATGGATATTCTGCCTATTTAGGAAAAGTTTTGAGAGCAACAAAAAAAACAAATTAATGAAATCAAAAACCTATGCAATAGGCTATTAAAATAAACAAATAATATAATATGAAGTCCTTACGTATCACTTGTTTTTTTTGTGACAACACTGGCTTTTGAAGGGGGTTACAATAGGTAACCACACAGTCTCAGTAAATGAGTTATAGGCAGAGTGATATGATAGTGATGAGTTATTTTTTCAATTGACAATGGTTAGGTGTGCTGTCTTTGAGCATATTCTAAATGTCTAGTTGACCAATCAGATTGCTTTGTCAGAATTACTTGTTGTATGGCTTCATTATTACCTATTTTTCTTCAACACCAGACCATGATCTTTACCCTTATCCTAACCACTCCCTACCACATGCCTGGAAAAAAGAGAAACAAAAGTATTTGTCACAAACTTGGAAGTACCATCATATCTGTAACCATTGTGGATTTGGGAAACAAAAAGTATAGTAAATTGATTTAGTAGATTTGTATCTTTGGCTAGCAAGGTCATATACTCATGGGAAAAAATGTACCTCTGGGTTCATACTGTGCCCACCTACCTACCTGTCAAATTTGGTGGCCATAGCACCACCTACATTAAGGTTAAGTTTGGCAAAAATCATACAGGAAAGGGGGCCAAACGGTCTTAAAAGTGCTCAACACTTTCTAGGGGGGTGCAACTTGGTTTCAGGTCGCTGCCACCTTCAAAGCAAAAGTTATTCAACTAAAACCAACTGCACCTTGGGTTCAGGGTGGCTGCAACCCCCTGTCCTCAAGTTGCACTCCACAAAAGTCATTACTCAAATATATATATATATACCAAAGAGGTGAATGAAGAAACTTTTAAAACTGCACTACTGTGTCATTTTCATGAAAGTAGTTTGTTTGTGTGTCTTCAAGAGACCAAAAGGTCAAATTTTTCTTTTGCACATTTTCCTACAGGTGTGGTCTTCTACCATTGCTATACTATACTAAGATAGTGGGTGAAATATTTCATGAGGCTCCAAGATCAGAATTACTTATATGCACATGTCAAGTCTTGGGAGACTGCCAGGAGTCTCCCAGGGCTCCCTGAGAGACTTGCACTTTAAATTAATTTCTATACTAGTTTGTTTAATTTGTATGAGTAAATTAAAAACAATGCAAAGTCTTTAATTGTACTTCCTGTGTAAACATTAGATGGATGGGGTTTGGACTGCATGCTGAGTTCTCTTCAGAATTTTCTCAGTAATCATACCCTGAAAAATATCAACCAAAATGGCTTAAAATGATAACCAAAGAGGCTTATGATGAGTAGTCCTTATGTCTGTAAAGTTTTGTTGACTTCAATCACAAATTTTATTGTTTTTTCTTTTTTCTGAAACTCATGGCTTTTTTTTTTTTTTACCATTTAGGTTCTTAAATGTAGAAGTTGGGTGTTTTAACCTTTATATACTCATCAGCCACTCCATTAGGTACACCTTGCTAGTACTGGGTTGGAACCCCGTTTGCCTTCAGAACTGCCTTAATTCTTTGTGCCATAGATTCAACAAAGCGTTGGAAACATTCCATTTTGGTCCATATTGACACGATAGCATCACGCAGTTGCTGCAAATTTGTCACCTGCACATCCGAATTTAGATCATATTAAACTGCTATGACTGTCTTCTCAAACCAAACTGTTATTAGAGCATTTAACTCTCTTTCATCATTATCACTTAGTCTATACTCCACTGTAGTATGCTTTTTAAAACTCACTGTTGTGCTCTACTTTCTCACAATTTCACACAAAGTTCTCATAAACTACTTTCTCAGATCTCTGCACTGAAAATGTGGATTTTAGATTCAAATCATTTGCATTTTTTTACCTTTCAGACTCAGCTGACAGTACACAGTACACAGGGTCGTGATAGCTGTAATAGGTTTTCATCACACCAGAATGGAGACATCTCTGTTGTTGTGAGATGAAGATCAGGTCCAGCAGTGTGTTCTTCTCTGTGGTTGCAGCAGTGATGAGTTGTGCACATCCTCTAGACTGAAACAGCTCCAGTATCGTTTGCTTGCGCTGGTTAAAAGATTCTCGTTAAAGTCGCCACAGACAATGATGGGATGACAATCCAGGATCTCCAGTGAGTCCAATAGGCTGCTCAGGTTAGACAGGAATGATCTCATACAGTAGTCTGGAGGTCTGTACACAGCTGCAATCAGTGCACTCATGGGAGCTTCAACCTTCAAAGCCACAAACTCAAGGTCAGTTACATTATGAACATACTGTTTCTCATGAACCTGAATGTTGTCTTTGACATAAACAGCAACTCCACCACCACTTCTGCTGGCCATCTGTGGGAACTTTGTGTAGGACAGGTGTCTGTTGCGTTTGAACATGTTGTAACCTTGTAGGTGGAGACTCTCAGCAACAAAGGAGCCCTGTAGGTGAGTTTCTGTGAGACACATCTGCTAGACACAGTTCATGATGGCTCTTTATGTCATTAACATGAGACGGCAACCCTTCTGTATTGTGGTGAACAATGGCCAGAGTGTCAGGCCTGCTCAGTGTTTGTGTGATATGAAGAAGAGGCATCATATCGTCCAAACTGACTTGTCTCATGTTCTCCAGTGCTGCAGTGATTTCTGTGTTGGCATAGATTTTACTCTCATCCATGTCCAGTAGATGCAGTCCACTGAGAGAGGTCACTCGACTGATGGCAACATAAGCCATGCCGGGTTCAAAAATGTGGTTCAGTGAGACGACAGCTGATATTCTGGTCATACCTTGAACCATATGAATTGTACATGCAAAGGCCAGTTTAATGGGAAACTGTCTGTGAACCACTCCTTTCTGTTTCAGATTCTCCTCTGCTCTCTCTATGTACACAAGGTTATCATGTACTCCTGATGCTCTGTTACTGCTGTTCCTTCCAGCTGTTTCATCATCCATCTTTAGTCCAAGCTTAGTGACACATGAGGATACATGATGTTGAAAGGTTACCACTCTGACTAAAGTAGCAAATGAACCATTCACTAATCCTTGAGACACATCAAGGTTTCTGGTGAGCAACACGAGCACCTTCAGCAACTTGCAGTGTGTCTGGTAACTAATTTCAGCCTCCTTTCACTGGTTTGTCTTGCTGCGTTATTCTGCCTGATCGTGGGTCCTTTTTATAGTCATCAGCATCAATTGTAGTGATGTGACAGTGAAGCTGAGCCAGTGTTGCAGAGTTGTGTGCATCTACTTGTCTATTAGTAGCAAAAATGTGCAGGACATCAGTTTGGACAAAGTTGTGTGGTTCAGTGACAGCTTGTGACAGCAAAGCTCTGTCTGCGTCAGACAGCTCATCAGACTTTTCCTTCACACGGATCCTGTTCAACATCTCTGCCAAAGGCAACATCATCTTTCTGTTGCATAATCTCAGTCAGAGTGATCATCTGAAAGTGTTCCTGCCACAGGTCAATCTGTGATGGGTCGTACACACACAGAGGTTTAGACTGTCACACTGGTGGGAGCTGATAAAAGTCTCCAACTGCAATTACTGACATTCCTCCAAAGGGTTTCTGACTGCCTTTGATCTGTTTGAGTCTTGCATCCACATAAGTAAAGAGGAGCTTTGACACCATAGACACTTCATCAATGATGATGATTTCAGCATTTAGAAGTTCTGCTCTGACCTCATCCAGCTGATTACCCAGTTCTACAAATGGAGGTTTCAAACTTCTCCGCAGCTTGAGGAGAGAGTGCAGTGTAGTGCCCAGATATATTAAAGGCTGCAGTTCCAGTGAAAGAAGTCAACAGGATAGTGGGCCTTGGTATGTCAGCCTCTTCAGCATGTCTGGGCAGTTTGCTCAGTATCTTAGATGCCTCTGAGTAGATGCATTTGATGAGATCTGACTTCCCTGTGCCAGCACCACCATTGATGTAAAAGAACAGCTGCTCTGGATTCGGTCCACAAACACGTTTTATGCACCAGTCTCTCACTGCATAGAATACACAGGCCTGCTTCTGGTTCAGATTCTGGTACATGTGACATAAAACCACAGGATCAATGACAGGGGGCTCTCTGATGGCTCTGGCCTCTGTTACAGAATTAGCCTGTTGACTATAGTCTGGGACATTTTCTTGAATATTGTCATGATCTGGCTCTGCTGCCTCCAGTTCATAGATACACTCCAACCTGTCTGCTTCAGATTCAGGTGCCAAGTTACACCATTCACCAGTCACTCCTCTGTTCTCCTCATACTCTTCAACAGCTTCCACAATCTCTTTACTGTTCATTTCATATTTGTCTTTGTTTCGTTTGACACTGTCTCTGACGGGCTCAGGAAGGTCAGAACCAGGCAACTGCATGTTAGCCGCTGTTATAGAAGGACTCGTACGTGGGTAAGAAAGGCCTTTTCAGTTCCTGATCTGAGCGGTAAGGAATGTATAGTTATAGAAGAGTTCCATTCTCAGGATGTTTTTTCTGTGAGGAGCAGTGAAATCTGATGATGGCAGGCTTATCATTTTCAAATCCCATGAAAATGGGATTTAGCAGGGGCAAAACATTTTATCTTTTCTGAGCTGACCATAGACAAATCTGCATGTGGATGCAAAGTCAGTCACACATCTTTCAAACTCTGGTGTTTCAGGTCTGGATTTGTATTTGTCGATCAAAGATGTCATCCACACATTTGAACACTCTGCTGTTGTGCTCTCCAGGTACGAGAGGGGGCGGCTCATTTTCAGTGGGTTGTCATCTGTTGTATGAACACAACAGCACGTGAACACTGTTTCATGTGAAGGCCACAAGCACGGCTCACACACTCCTGAGCACTGATCTCTTTCTTTTTGGAATAAGCCTGCATGACCTCTCTCATCTCATCACATTCACTGACATGGTCCCTGTTTGAGTTCTGAATGACTGTTTTGAGGTACTCAGACAGTGTAGACTCTTGCTTTGTTATGTAGCTGGTGAGGTACATGATGCATGAATATGCATTGAGAATGTAACTGACATCAATATTAGCATCCCAGGCCTCAAGTAGATGTGTATTATATCCATTTACCCAGCAGTCCTTTGGGTCACGTTTCAGTATCACAGCACAGGATTTGTTTATCTTACGTAGACACTGGTGATACTCCTCGACTGTTAACTGACATCGAGTCAGGAGCTGCTCCAACTCAGGGAGGCACTTTCAGGTTCACTCAGCAGAATCAGAATCAGAATCAGAATAGACTTTATTGCCAAGTAAGTTTGCACATACAAGGAATTTGTCTTGGTATATTGGTGCTAAAGGACAGTTATAGTAAAAGAAAGAAGAACTATATTTACAAGGAACATACATTACATAATAAAAAAATAAAGTATAAAGTGTAGAGTGCAAAAATGTTAGAAGGTGGCAGTGATTGTCCGGATGTGCGTTAATGTAATGCATTGATGTACGTTAATGTAATGTGTAGTGGGGGTGGGGGGGATTACAGTTTGTGACAGTCTGCGTGTGTGTGTTTGGGGGGTGCTAGATCTTGTTGAGGAGCCCAGTTGCAGAGGGAAGAAACTGTTCTTTTGGCGTGAGGTCTTGGTTTTGGGGAACCGAACCTCCTGCCAGAAGGGAGTGTCCTGAAGAGTTTGTGACCAGGGTGAGAGGGATCGGCCATGAATCTTTCCTGCCGCCTCAGGGCCCTGGAGGTGTACAGGTCCTGGAGAGAAGACAGGTTGCAGCCAATCACCTTCTCAGCCCAGATGACACGCTGCAGTCTGCCTCATGTCCAGCAGTGTACCAGATGGTGATGGAGGAGGTGAGGATGGACTCAATAATGGAGGTGTAGAAGTGCACCATCATTGTCCTTGGCAGGTTGAACTTCTTCAGCTGCCACAGAAGTACATCCTCTGCTGGGCTTTCTGATCAGGGAGCTGATGTTTAGCTCCCACTTGGAGGTCCTGGGTGATGATGATCCCCAGGAAACGGAAGGACTCACAGTTCTGCTGGGAGTTACACAGGATGATGGGGGAGGGTGAAGCTGTGTTCTTCCTGAAGTCTACAACTATCTCCACTGTCTTCACAGCGTTGAGCTCCAGGTTGTTGTCACTGCACCACGTAACCAGCTGATCAATCTCCCTCCTGTAGGCAGACTCATTCCCCCCAGAGATGAGCCCAATGAGGGTGATGTCAAACTCCTTTTGACACCAAGTTTGACAGACTGGTGACTGGAGGTGCAGTGTTGGTGTACAGGAAGAAGAGTAGAGGGGAGAGAACACAGCCTTGAGGGGAACCAGTGCTGATGGTTCAAGAGTCAGAGATGTGTTTTCCCAGCATCACATGCTGCCTCCTGTCCGACAGGAAGTCTGTGATCCACCTGCAGATGGAGTCAGGCACACTCAGCTGGGAGAGCTTGTCCTGTGCTGGAATCATGGTGTTAAAGGCGGAGCTGAAGTCCACAAACAGGATCCTGCCGTAGGTCCTGGGAGTCCTGTAGGATGAAGTGGAGGGCCATGTTGACTGCATCGTTACAGACCTGTTGGCTCCGTATGTGAACTGCAGGGGTCCAGGAGTGGGGTCGGTGATGGATTTAAGGTGGGACAGCACAAGGCACTCAAATGACTTCATTACCACAGAGGTCAGGGCGACGGGTCTGTAGTCATTAAGTCTTATGATCCTTGATTTTTTGGGGACAGGGATGACAGTGGAGGCCTTGAAGCAGGCTGGCACATGGCATGTCTCCAGTGAGGTGTTAAAGATGTCTGTGAACACTGGAGACAGCTGATCGGCACAGTGCTTCAGGGTGGATGGAGAGACAGAGTCTGGCCCAGCTGCCTTGCGGGGGTTCTGTCTCTTGAAGAGTCTGTTGACGTCTCTCTCCAGGATGGAGAGAAATATTCCAGGTAATGGTGTGCGATGTCCGCATTGGCGGGAGATGCACAAGTGTACCGGAGCGTTTCCCTCTCCTCGGCAGTTCACTGTGTGCGCAAAGGTGAGGGCACCTTTGACCAGAATGTCAGTAATTCCACAGATGTAGCAATGAAAGTGGGTATTAAATCCACAGGGGTAGTGGCCCTGATGTTCATGAGCTCTTCTCTAGTGAAAGAGCAACGGGTACTTCCACACAACACTGAATAACAAACAAAATAACAAAAACACAACGCACACCAACACACCGAGGCAGCCATCCACAGTGCCATCTTGGACATCAGCAGCTGGTTGAGTGGTCTGAGCTTAGTCTTTGCTGTTAGCAGGTCCAGTGCATCATCATCATCACCAGGTCTAATGATCATTGTCTTTCTGCATGGTGGTTTGGGAAATCCAAATCTGCAACCACAGCCCAGACTTCTGAAACATGTCTTTGAGTGGTTTTTACACAGGACAACATGTCAACATCCTACTCATTATCAGGCTTATGTTCTGCCTCATGAAGTGCATCACTGTCCAACCTGTCAATTTCCATCAGATCATCCTCATTCATCACCATCATCCTCATCATCAGGAGTGTGGGGGTCACACAGCTCAGCCTCATGTCTGATACTTATGTTTCTCATACTGTGGGTGAATGTGTTTCAGTTTATTCAGGGCCTGTAGCAGTTTAAACCAGGTGACAGTCTGGAACAGACAGACTCTCAGAACTTGACACTCACAGTCTCTCAGTCTGGGTAATGCTCAACTGTTTCTTGCACCTCAGATGGGACACGCACCACATTACCATGTATTGCTCTCTGTCTGCCTTTGGGAAGTGGGATGATCTTAGCAAATGGAATACACTTGGCGATCAGATGTCTCTCCAAAATGTTGAGGTCATGCAGCTCAGGTGAAATATCAACAAGCTCCATGTTGTTGGCTACAGCCAGAGAGGGCATGGCTCCTTTTTAAGATGATCATGACAGGTGTGACAGATCCATTCATCCTCTCTCTCTTCAGGAACTTTACACTGTTCATTTCTGCAGCCATCATCACAAACATGAACATATTTTCCTGTCAGACATTCAGCAGCCACTTCTGAATTTTTGACATAATCTGACATTTGACAAAGTTTCACCTGGTTCACAAATGAAGCATTACAGACAGTGCAGACCTAAGTGGGGCCAGCATTTATATGTGATCTGAAAACAGATATGGCCTGTTTATCCATCTGTATTTCCTCTTTATTTTCATGGCACATCTCATGTTGTGCAGAATTTTAAATTCAAGATTGTTGTTATATCTGTCTTGCATTATTTGTTCCATGAGTTGTCTGTGTCTTATCCTGAAAGATTGATCTGAATCCTTCATTACTGTATTTGTTGCTTGAATAAGATTTCTTTTTGGCTCTATATGATTCACTAGAAGAATACTTTTCCTTCTTTTTCTTTTCTGGTTTTCTTTTTGGTGCTTTCCCTGAGATCATTAGTCTTCTCTGCTCAGGTATCCTAGCCTGGAGACTCAAGGAGGCCTGTCCTGTACACACCCAACAGAGGGGATTCATCGAATCCGCTGGGTGCTCTGAGTATCTCTTGTTGATGGACACATTGCTGCGTATTGCTAAGAAGGAGATCAGGCCGCTGGCGGTGGTTTTTGTCGACTTTGCTGAAGCTTTTGACTCAGTCTCCCACAAACATATTGCCGAGGCGCTAACAAGGAAAGGTGTCGACGAGTGGATGAGGAGGCTCATCCAAGATGCCTATGATGGCTGCACCACAGTGGTGAGAACGAAGCATGGCAATACTGACAGGATCCACATCAAGGTAGGAGTGAAACAAGGTGACCCCCTTGTCTCCCCTCTTGTTCAATCTGGCACTGGATCCCCTACTGTACATGTTGGAGGACAAGGGTGTGGGTTTTAAGGTAGGGTACAGCACTTGCCTTTGCAGACGACCTGGTACTGCTCAGTGATTCGTGGAAGGGCATTGAAAGGAACCTGCAGATCCTGAAAATCTTTTCAGGTCTGACAGGGTTGAAGGTGAGTCCGAGCAAATGCCACGGTTTTATGCTGGACAAGGGCCAAAGATGGTATACAATCAATGATTGTGAGGTATGGGAGCTGGCTGGAATGCCTATACACATGGTGCCTGGGCATGAGGCAGGGTATCTTGACGCCACCGTTGAGAACCTTGGTGAAGGACATGGTTGAGAGGATAGCACAGGCGGTGCTCAAACCTTCTCAGAAGGTTGAGATCCTGAAGACCTATGCCCTACTTAGACTAGAATAACCATCTGTTACTTAAACCAGTAGGTAACCAGACTGGGACTGTGTGATCTTCAGGTGAGCAGAGACTCTGATGAGGAGAACTGACCTGAGCTCCAGAGAAGTTGACCCCTCCAGCCTGGGGACCAGGACCAGGGGCCTCATTCAGGAGGACAGAAGGGGTTTCTGGGGACCAGCAGGCACCAACAGGTTTGAGGTAGGCAGCTTTGTATCCACACCTGCCTCAAGGTAAGACCACGTCTTGCACCTGAGTTTTGAGCTGTTTGAGCCTTTATGGTGTCCCTTCTTACCTGTGAACCCCACTCCCTCCCCAGAGGCGGACCCCTATCTTGTGGAGTCCCTGGCCCACATGCTATCCATGGGTTTCACTGATGAAGAGGGGTGGTTGACACAACACCTTCTGGCCAAAAACTTTGACATCAGAGCTGCACTCAACACCATCCAGTATGCCATACAGCCCTGGCCACACCAGCCCTGATGACTGTCCCTGAAATCACCTATACTAAACCAATGACGTAACCAGAGATCATTTCTACTATTTCCTGCAATCTTAGATCAGTTAGCTGAATACCGTTGTCATTAATCAGTACTTTAACGCATTAACCAACACTAACTCATTGATTATGTTTGTACTTCTTTAGTATGGATCTTTCCTAAACTCAAGTTTAAACTGATTCACAAACATCTGGTCTAAAATCATCAGGTCAATAAACAAAACATAAATAATGAACTGACAGTTTCCTCTGATCTGCTCATTATTTTACATCATACAGAGATGAAACAGTTCACAGAAAATTAACCCAAAGGGGATTTTATTATTGAAATAGAAACCTGAACGCATTCATATTTGAAAATATATGTATATATTTTACAGTCTTTTTTACAAGAGACTAACCAATTAATTTCAGAGCAGAGTTTCAGTCAGTGTTAACTGTCCTGTTAGTTTCTCTTAGTGACCCAATACTTAAAAAATAAATAAACAGTTTTACCTCCCAGGTGGTTTAAGATAGTGTGTAAGTGATAAAAGTGGTTTATGTGCATGTCATAAAATAGTAATTAAAAATGTTATTCTGTTGAAGCAAGAGATCTATAGAATGTCCCTCCTGGTGTAAGGGCACTCCAGTTTAACACATGTGAACGTTACAGCTAGAGCTACATGAACTAGAATATATTTTTGATATTTTATTATTTGTATTTGTTTTTCAGATGCAGCAGCCAAACAGGCAGCTATTTCCTCATCAGTATACTTCAGTTCAACCTCCTGAACTTCCTGTTCTGCCCTCTTTTGATGATGTCGCTGTGTTGATGATGAGGAGAAAAAGACATGGATCAGGAAAGGTTGTTCTGTTCTCAACAGGAGTCTAGCTTGTGGCTCCACCCTGATGGCCGGCCGGTCTGCCCCGCCCTCTCCTTCATGTTTTATCCTGCGTTGCACACGGGCCTGTAGCAAAAGGGGGGATAAATGACATAATCTGATCGCAGTGGTTTGCACCAGGCTTTGATTTTGATTTTGTACATATGCCTAGCTGTCAAGGATAGAAATACTTGCTTGTAATCACTGATATGCTTTTCAAGTGGGTGGAAGCATATCCATCAAGAAAAGAAGATGCACAAACAGTTGTAAAATGTTTGTAAAATGTTTCCCATGCCCGAAAACTCACAAAAAACTTGACACACATGTCAGGACTGGCCAAAATGTATACATTTTAAAGTCATTGGACATGGGCAGGGGCAAATTGGCTCAACAGCTGCCCCTCAAAATTTTGAAAAATTCAGCCCCTCGTGTGAGTTTCACCACACACATGAAAATTGGTAGGCTCATAGGCTCGGACCATTTGTTCATTATAATGACATTTTCCTTCTGAGATCAGACACGCAGACAGACGTCAGATCAGGGTGCGGTCGCTTGGTTCGCCTAGTGGACGCAGGGGGAATGTACTTAAAGTGCAACATGCCTCATCCATCACCGCACAAACCCCACCTGTCACTTTCACACCTGAGCCCAAAGTGACATAGCTGCTGGCATACTGACTGCTGTGGGGAGGTGCTCCACCAGCCCGCTGTGGGGCCAGGGAATGTACTTAAAGTGCTACATGCCATAGAAAAATATTTTGAATGTGGTTTATTTATGTAATGTCATTATTATTGTTATTGTTTCATGTAGATAAGATGATTTTTTTAAGATGAGTTTTTTCTCAATTTTTCATGGATACGCATCTCACCCCTTGTCATAGCTGAGGAGCTCATACCCAGCTGTGGCTGTGGCTCCAAGACCCAACCCAAAGCATTCCCAGCGTTCATAATATTGTGGGGTTTTTTTATAAGTTCCTTTTGTCTGAGCATCAAAGTCAATAAAAACCCACAAAGAATGGTTAACTTGTTTGTGTTTATTTTTAATTGTTAATTTTTTATAATCAAAACAACTGTCTAAAATGGCTCTATCCAGCAGAGCATACTCCAGACTTATCACACAGAAATAACCTCTACTAGATGGAGTCAGCAAAGTGGAGCTACTTACCTTTATTGTACTTTCACTTACCTCCTATTATTACCCACCTTTGTTCTACAGCTGACCATGCCTTCCACTTACACCAATCAGCTTTGACATTATGACCATCTTCATATATTGTGTTGGTCCATCTTTTGCTGCCAAAACAGCCCTGACCCGTCGGGGCATGGACTCCACTAGACCCCTTAAACCATTCCTGAAGCATTTTTGCTTTATGGCTCCAATGCATTATCCTGCTGAAAGAGGCCAAAGCCATCAGGGAATACTGTTTCCATGAAAGGGTGTACATGGTCTGCAACAATGTTTAGGTAGGTGGTATATGTCAAAGTAACATCCACCTGGATGGCAGGACCCAAGGTTTCCCAGCAGAACATTGCCCAAAGCATCACATTGCCTCTGCCGGCTTGCTTCTTCCCATAGTGCATCCTTCCTGTGTTCCCCAGGTAAGCGATGCACACACACCCAGCCATTCACATGATGTAAAAGAAAACGTGATTCATCAGACCAGGCCACCTTCTTCCATTGCTCCGTGGTCCATTCTGATGCTCACGTGCCCATTGTTGGCGTTTTTGGCAGTGGAGAGGGGTCAGCATGGGCATTCTGACTGGTCTGCAGCTATGCAGTTCCATATGCAACAAACTGTGATGCATGTAATCTGACACCTTTCTATCAGAACCAGCATTAATTCAGTTCAGTTCAATTGATGCTTTATTGTCCCCCAGGGGAAATTTGCTCTCCCAGTCAGTATTGCAAGATGAGAATATAGACTGTGCTGTCGGATCAGAGCATGCGCCAGAGCACACTGGCACTGACAGAGCAAACTTCTTCAGCAATATGAGCCACAGTAGCTTGTCTGTTGGATTGGACGACACAGGGCAGCCTTCGCTCTGCACGTTAATCCATGAGCCTTGGCCGCCCATGACCGTATCGCTGGTTCACCACTGTTCCTTCCTTGGACTACTTTTGATAGATACTGACCACAGCAGAAAGGGAACAGCCCACAAGAGGTGCAGTTTTGGAGATGCTCTGACCCAGCATTCATTCATTTCATTTCACCTGTCAGTGGTCACAGTGTTACACCTGATCAGTGTATCTTAAGCATAAACAATTAACATACTTTTACTGACCTTTGATTACTTACCTTTGATTTGGCACCTGTCTCTGGGATCCTGGGGACTCTCCACCCAATAGAGCTTACTCCTGCCTTAAACTGAAAAGAACTAGTTACAGTTACACAGTAAAACTAAGTGTTAGGGGTTAGGGAACAGTCCCCCAAAAGTGGTATCAGTCGACTCCAAATGGAGAAACATGCTCCTAAACATTCTGGGGAAACATTTTGGCCGCCACACAAATTTTCAGACACCGGCTCAGCCCATTCCTTTCTATTGGAGGGACATTTTGGCCTATACCTCGGGAACTGAAAGTGTTATGAACTTGGGAGTGGGTGGCAGGTGCCCTAATACAGCATTTTATTCTGATACATATACACTAACAAAAACATCATTGCTCCTTGCATTTGGCCCCCTCAGAGATGTGCATCTGTTTCAAATTCAAACAAACTTCTGTTATCTTTTGTTTTTAAACAGAATAACAAGCCCTTGGCCAGGACTATTGCTGGCCTTCTGGCCAGGAGAAGACCAATGTAGGGGGTCTGGGCCCCAGCATGGAGGTCTTCAGACTCCCGGAGAGGTGAAGGTGGGAGCTGCTGAAGGGAGTGCTCGATGCTATGGATGAGGCTGCTGAAGCCAAACAGGACATTGTTGACAGCTCACATGGTCACGCAATTATTATTCTCTTTGTCTTTAAAATGAATGGATGCTGATGGCATGGATGAGGGGGAAAAAGAGGGGTGGAAATGAGGACAGTGGAAAGAGAATTTAAAAAAATAAAAACTGGTCTTAAAAAACATTTTACAACAACTTTTTACTGTTACAGTAATCATGATTATAACTGTGGCTTCTGTCATTCAACATTGTTTAAATATTCAAGGGCAATAATAATATTCTGCATAAATGATAAAGAAAACATCTTGTTTACATGACCTATGCAAAGCACTGGCAGTCTGATGTCTTCAGAGCAGTCATTTGTCAGAGGAGGAAGTTGAAATGTGTTTTCATGCCAGGGCCACTAGATGGCAGCAAGAGACTGCACATTAAGCCAGGATCAGTCACTTTGACATTTGATGATCCCCACTTTGGCAGGCAGAAACGCCTCCAGGAAAAGACAAACACATTAATGTGGCTTGGATGTAATGGTGGCCTACAAGCTATGCCACACGCTTGCACCTTGAGATGCATTTACAGCTACTTTGCCTTTATTCACAGAGCTCATTGTTTGTGTGAGGTACAAACGGTTCTTCATGGTTCTTGATATTTATTCTTCAGACCAACAGGCTTGCCCCATGGTCCATTGGCATCACTTTCTGCTACTTTTTATGTTCAACAGAAAGTAGATCGTCCTTAGTAACGGCCACAGCAACCTAGATGTTGCTGTGTACACACTGTCACAGATTCACCACGCCAGCTGAGAGAGAGGAGAGATGCGTCCAGTGAGGTCAAAGCTGAATAGGAATATCATTTCAAGACATTTTTTCAAGACATTTTTAGAGGCTTTTACTAATCAACCATTCTGTTTTTTTCTGTTTTTTTGTTTTAAATCAGGGTTATCACAGATTTGTTGATTAAAAGATGATTCCAGTGTAGGCTTACAAATGGATATTCTGCCTATTTAGGAAAAGTTTTGAGAGCAACAAAAAAACAAATTAATGAAATCAAAAACCTATGCAATAGGCTATTAAAATAAACAAATAATATAATATGAAGTCCTTACGTATCACTTGTTTTTTTTGTGACAACACTGGCTTTTGAAGGGGGTTACAATAGGTAACCACACAGTCTCAGTAAATGAGTTATAGGCAGAGTGATATGATAGTGATGAGTTATTTTTTCAATTGACAATGGTTAGGTGTGCTGTCTTTGAGCATATTCTAAATGTCTAGTTGACCAATCAGATTGCTTTGTCAGAATTACTTGTTGTATGGCTTCATTATTACCTATTTTTCTTCAACACCAGACCATGATCTTTACCCTTATCCTAACCACTCCCTACCACATGCCTGGAAAAAGAGAAAACAAAAGTATTTGTCACAAACTTGGAAGTACCATCATATCTGTAACCATTGTGGATTTGGGAAACACAAAAGTATAGTAAATTGATTTAGTAGATTTGTATCTTTGGCTAGCAAGGTCATATACTCATGGGAAAAAATGTACCTCTGGGTTCATACTGTGCCCACCTACCTACCTGTCAAATTTGGTGGCCATAGCACCACCTACATTAAGGTTAAGTTTGGCAAAAATCATACAGGAAAGGGGGCCAAACGGTCTTAAAAGTGCTCAACACTTTCTAGGGGGGGTGCAACTTGGTTTCAGGTCGCTGCCACCTTCAAAGCAAAAGTTATTCAACTAAAACCAACTGCACCTTGGGTTCAGGGTGGCTGCAACCCCCTGTCCTCAAGTTGCACTCCACAAAAGTCATTACTCAAATATATATATATATACCAAAGAGGTGAATGAAGAAACTTTTAAAACTGCACTACTGTGTCATTTTCATGAAAGTAGTTTGTTTGGTGTGTCTTCAAGAGACCAAAAGGTCAAATTTTTCTTTTGCACATTTTCCTACAGGTGTGGTCTTCTACCATTGCTATACTATACTAAGATAGTGGGTGAAATATTTCATGAGGCTCCAAGATCAGAATTACTTATATGCACATGTCAAGTCTTGGGAGACTGCCAGGAGTCTCCCAGGGCTCCCTGAGAGACTTGCACTTTAAATTAATTTCTATACTAGTTTGTTTAATTTGTATGAGTAAATTAAAAACAATGCAAAGTCTTTAATTGTACTTCCTGTGTAAACATTAGATGGATGGGGTTTGGACTGCATGCTGAGTTCTCTTCAGAATTTTCTCAGTAATCATACCCTGAAAAATATCAACCAAAATGGCTTAAAATGATAACCAAAGAGGCTTATGATGAGTAGTCCTTATGTCTGTAAAGTTTTGTTGACTTCAATCACAAAATTTTATTGTTTTTCTTTTTTCTGAAACTCATGGCTTTTTTTTTTTTTACCATTTAGGTTCTTAAATGTAGAAGTTGGGTGTTTTAACCTTTATATACTCATCAGCCACTCCATTAGGTACACCTTGCTAGTACTGGGTTGGAACCCCGTTTGCCTTCAGAACTGCCTTAATTCTTTGTGCCATAGATTCAACAAAGCGTTGGAAACATTCCATTTTGGTCCATATTGACACGATAGCATCACGCAGTTGCTGCAAATTTGTCACCTGCACATCCCGAATTTAGATCATATTAAACTGCTATGACTGTCTTCTCAAACCAAACTGTTATTAGAGCATTTAACTCTCTTTCATCATTATCACTTAGTCTATACTCCACTGTAGTATGCTTTTTAAAACTCACTGTTGTGCTCTACTTTCTCACAATTTCACACAAAGTTCTCATAAACTACTTTCTCAGATCTCTGCACTGGAAAATGTGGATTTTAGATTCAAATCATTTGCATTTTTCTTTACCTTTCAGACTCAGCTGACAGTACACAGTACACAGGGTCGTGATAGCTGTAATAGGTTTTCATCACACCAGAATGGAGACATCTCTGTTGTTGTGAGATGAAGATCAGGTCCAGCAGTGTGTTCTTCTCTGTGGTTGCAGCAGTGATGAGTTGTGCACATCCTCCTAGACTGAAACAGCTCCAGTATCGGTTTGCTTGCGCTGGTTAAAAGATTCTCGTTAAAGTCGCCACAGACAATGATGGGATGACAATCCAGGATCTCCAGTGAGTCCAATAGGCTGCTCAGGTTAGACAGGAATGATCTCATACAGTAGTCTGGAGGTTCTGTACACAGCTGCAATCAGTGCACTCATGGGAGCTTCAACCTTCAAAGCCACAAACTCAAGGTCAGTTACATTATGAACATACTGTTTCTCATGAACCTGAATGTTGTCTTTGACATAAACAGCAACTCCACCACCACTTCTGCTGGCCATCTGTGGGAACTTTGTGTAGGACAGGTGTCTGTTGCGTTTGAACATGTTGTAACCTTGTAGGTGGAGACTCTCAGCAACAAAGGAGCCCTGTAGGTGAGTTTCTGTGAGACACATCTGCTAGACACAGTTCATGATGGCTCTTTATGTCATTAACATGAGACGGCAACCCTTCTGTATTGTGGTGAACAATGGCCAGAGTGTCAGGCTGCTCAGTGTTTGTGTGATATGAAGAAGAGGCATCATATCGTCCAAACTGACTTGTCTCATGTTCTCCAGTGCTGCAGTGATTTCTGTGTTGGGCATATGATTTTACTCTCATCCATGTCCAGTAGATGCAGTCCACTGAGAGAGGTCACTCGACTGATGGCAACATAAGCCATGCCGGGTTCAAAAATGTGGTTCAGTGAGACGACAGCTGATATTCTGGTCATACCTTGAACCATATGAATTGTACATGCAAAGGCCAGTTTAATGGGAAACTGTCTGTGAACCACTCCTTTCTGTTTCAGATTCTCCTCTGCTCTCTCTATGTACACAAGGTTATCATGTACTCCTGATGCTCTGTTACTGCTGTTCCTTCCAGCTGTTTCATCATCCATCTTTAGTCCAAGCTTATGACACATGAGGATACATGATGTTGAAAGGTTACCACTCTGACTAAAGTAGCAAATGAACCATTCACTAATCCTTGAGACACATCAAGGTTTCTGGTGAGCATAACACGAGCACCTTCAGCAACTTGCAGTGTGTCTGGTAACTAATTTCAGCCTCCTTTCACTGGTTTGTCTTGCTGCGTTATTCTGCCTGATCGTGGGTCCTTTTTATAGTCATCAGCATCAATTGTAGTGATGTGACAGTGAAGCTGAGCCAGTGTTGCAGAGTTGTGTGCATCTACTTGTCTATTAGTAGCAAAAATGTGCAGGACATCAGTTGGACAAAGTTGTGGTTCAGTGACAGCTTGTGACAGCAAAGCTCTGTCTGCGTCAGACAGCTCATCAGACTTTTCCTTCACACGGATCCTGTTCAACATCTCTGCAAAGGCAACATCATCTTTCTGTTGCATAATCTCAGTCAGAGTGATCATCTGAAAGTGTTCCTGCCACAGGTCAATCTGTGATGGGTCGTACACACACAGAGGTTTAGACTGTCACACTGGTGGGAGCTGATAAAAGTCTCCAACTGCAATTACTGACATTCCTCCAAAGGGTTTCTGACTGCCTTTGATCTGTTTGAGTCTTGCATCCACATAAGTAAAGAGGAGCTTTGACACCATAGACACTTCATCAATGATGATGATTTCAGCATTTAGAAGTTCTGCTCTGACCTCATCCAGCTGATTACCCAGTTCTACAAATGGAGGTTTCAAACTTCTCCGCAGCTTGAGGAGAGAGTGCAGTGTAGTGCCAGATATATTAAAGGCTGCAGTTCCAGTGAAAGAAGTCAACAGGATAGTGGGCCTTGGTATGTCAGCCTCTTCAGCATGTCTGGGCAGTTTGCTCAGTATCTTAGATGCCTCTGAGTAGATGCATTTGATGAGATGTGACTTCCCTGTGCCAGCACCACCATTGATGTAAAAGAACAGCTGCTCTGGATTCGGTCCACAAACACGTTTTATGCACCAGTCTCTCACTGCATAGAATACACAGGCCTGCTTCTGGTTCAGATTCTGGTACATGTGACATAAAACCACAGGATCAATGACAGGGGGCTCTCTGATGGCTCTGGCCTCTGTTACAGAATTAGCCTGTTGACTATAGTCTGGGACATTTTCTTGAATATTGTCATGATCTGGCTCTGCTGCCTCCAGTTCATAGATACACTCCAACCTGTCTGCTTCAGATTCAGGTGCCAAGTTACACCATTCACCAGTCACTCCTCTGTTCTCCTCATACTCTTCAACAGCTTCCACAATCTCTTTACTGTTCATTTCATATTTGTCTTTGTTTCGTTTGACACTGTCTCTGACGGGCTCAGGAAGGTCAGAACCAGGCAACTGCATGTAGCCGCTGTTATAGAAGGACTCGTACGTGGGTAAGAAAGGCCTTTTCAGTTCCTGATCTGAGCGGTAAGGAATGTATAGTTATAGAAGAGTTCCATTTCTCAGGATGTTTTTTCTGTGAGGAGCAGTGAAATCTGATGATGGCAGGCTTATCATTTTCAAATCCCATGAAAATGGGATTTAGCAGGGGCAAAACATTTTTATCTTTTCTGAGCTGACCATAGACAAATCTGCATGTGGATGCAAAGTCAGTCACACATCTGTTCAAACTCTGGTGTTTCAGGTCTGGATTTGTATTTGTCGATCAAAGATGTCATCCACACATTTGAACACTCTGCTGTTGTGCTCTCCAGGTACGAGAGGGGCGGCTCATTTTCAGTGGGTTGTCATCTGTTGTATGAACACACAGCACACGTGAACACTGTTTCATGTGAAGGCCACAAGCACGGCTCACACACTCCTGAGCACTGATCTCTTTCTTTTTGGAATAAGCCTGCATGACCTCTCTCATCTCATCACATTCACTGACATGGTCCCTGTTGAGTTCTGAATGACTGTTTTGAGGTACTCAGACAGTGTAGACTCTTGCTTTGTTATGTAGCTGGTGAGGTACATGATGCATGAATATGCATTGAGAATGTAACTGACATCAATATTAGCATCCAGCCTCAAGTAGATGTGTATTATATCCATTTACCCAGCAGTCCTTTTGGTCACGTTTCAGTATCACAGCACAGGATTTGTTTATCTTACGTAGACACTGGTGATACTCCTCGACTGTTAACTGACATCGAGTCAGGAGCTGCTCCAAACTCAGGGAGGCACTTTCAGGTTCACTCAGCAGAATCAGAATCAGAATCAGAATAGACTTTATTGCCAAGTAAGTTTGCACATACAAGGAATTTGTCTTGGTATATTGGTGCTAAAGGACAGTTATAGTAAAAGAAAGAAGAACTATATTTACAAGGAACATACATACATAATTAAAAAATAAAGTATAAAGTGTAGAGTGCAAAAATGTTAGAAGGTGGCAGTGATTGTCCGGATGTGCGTTAATGTAATGCATTGATGTACGTTAATGTAATGTGTAGTGGGGGTGGGGGATTACAGTTTGTGACAGTCTGCGTGTGTGTGTTTGGGGGGTGCCTAGATCTTGTTGAGGAGCCCAGTTGCAGACGGGAAGAAACTGTTCTTTTGGCGTGAGGTCTTGGTTTTGGGGAACCGCAACCTCCTGCCAGAAGGGAGTGTCCTGAAGAGTTTGTGACCAGGGTGAGAGGGATCGGCCATGATCTTTCCTGCCCGCCTCAGGGCCCTGGAGGTGTACAGGTCCTGGAGAGAAGACAGGTTGCAGCCAATCACCTTCTCAGCCGACCAGATGACACGCTGCAGTCTGCCTCTGTCCAGCAGTGTACCAGATGGTGATGGAGGAGGTGAGGATGGACTCAATAATGGAGGTGTAGAAGTGCACCATCATTGTCCTTGGCAGGTTGAACTTCTTCAGCTGCACAGAAAGTATCCTCTGCTGGGCTTTCTTGATCAGGGAGCTGATGTTTAGCTCCCACTTGAGGTCCTGGGTGATGATGATCCCCAGGAAACGGAAGGACTCCACAGTTCTGACTGGGGAGTTACACAGGATGATGGGGGAGGGTGAAGCTGTGTTCTTCCTGAAGTCTACAACTATCTCCACTGTCTTCACAGCGTTGAGCTCCAGGTTGTTGTCACTGCACCACGTAACCAGCTGATCAATCTCCCTCCTGTAGGCAGACTCATTCCCCCAGAGATGAGCCCAATGAGGGTGATGTCAAACTCCTTTTGACACCAGTTTGAGACTGGTGACTGGAGGTGCAGCTGTTGGTGTACAGGAAGAAGAGTAGGGGAGAGAACACAGCCTTGAGGGGAACCAGTGCTGATGGTTCAAGAGTCAGAGATGTGTTTTCCCAGCATCACATGCTGCCTCCTGTCCGACAGGAAGTCTGTGATCCACCTGCAGATGGAGTCAGGCACACTCAGCTGGGAGAGCTTGTCCTGTGCTGGAATCATGGTGTTAAAGGCGGAGCTGAAGTCCACAAACAGGATCCTGGCGTAGGTTCCTGGGGAGTCCTGTAGGATGAAGTGGAGGGCCATGTTGACTGCATCGTCTACAGACCTGTTGGCTCCGTATGTGAACTGCAGGGGGTCCAGGAGTGGGTCGGTGATGGATTTAAGGTGGGACAGCACAAGGCACTCAAATGACTTCATTACCACAGAGGTCAGGGCGACGGGTCTGTAGTCATTAAGTCTTATGATCCTTGATTTTTTGGGGACAGGGATGACAGTGGAGGCCTTGAAGCAGGCTGGCACATGGCATGTCTCCAGTGAGGTGTTAAAGATGTCTGTGAACACTGGAGACAGCTGATCGGCACAGTGCTTCAGGGTGGATGGGAGAGACAGAGTCTGGCCAGCTGCCTTGGGGGTTCTGTCTCTTGAAGAGTCTGTTGACGTCTCTCTCCAGGATGGAGAGAAATATTCCAGTAATGGTGTGCGATGTCCGCATTGGCGGAGATGCACAAGTGTACCGGAGCGTTTCCCTCTCCTCGGCAGTTCACTGTGTGCGCAAAGGTGAGGGCACCTTTGACCAGAATGTCCAGTAATTCCACAGATGTAGCAATGAAAGTGGGTATTAAATCCACAGGGGTAGTGGCCCTGATGTTCATGAGCTCTTCTCTAGTGAAAGAGCAACGGGTACTTCCACACAACACTGAATTAACAAACAAATAACAAAACACAACGCACACCAACACACCGAGGCAGCCATCCACAGTGCCATCTTGGACATCAGCAGCTGGTTGAGTGGTCTGAGCTTAGTCTTTGCTGTTAGCAGGTCCAGTGCATCATCATCATCACCAGGTCTAATGATCATTGTCTTTCTGCATGGTGGTTTGGGAAATCCAAATCTGCAACCACAGCCCAGACTTCTGAAACATGTCTTTGAGTGGTTTTTACACAGGACAACATGTCAACATCCTGCTCATTATCAGGCTTATGTTCTGCCTCATGAAGTGCATCACTGTCCAACCTGTCAATTTCCATCAGATCATCCTCATTCATCATCATCATCCTCATCATCAGGGAGTGTGGGGTCACACAGCTCAGCCTCATGTCTGATACTTATGTTCTCATACTGTGGGTGAATGTGTTTCAGTTTATTCAGGGCCTGTAGCAGTTTAAACCAGGTGACAGTCTGGAACAGACAGACTCTCAGAACTTGACACTCACAGTCTCTCAGTCTGGGTAATGCTTCAACTGTTTCTTGCACCTCAGATGGGACACGCACCACATTACCATGTATTGCTCTCTGTCTGCCTTTGGGAAGTGGGATGATCTTAG
This sequence comes from Lates calcarifer, assembly GCF_001640805.2. Lineage (NCBI taxonomy): Eukaryota > Metazoa > Chordata > Actinopteri > Centropomidae > Lates > Lates calcarifer. The sequence goes on from NW_026115937.1 coordinate 23,519, forward strand.
CAAATGGAATACACTTGGCGATCAGATGTCTCTCCAAAATGTTGAGGTCATGCAGCTCAGGTGAAATATCAACAAGCTCCATGTTGTTGGCTACAGCCAGAGAGGGCATGGCTCCTTTTAAGATGATCATGACAGGTGTGACAGATCCATTCATCCTCTCTCTTCAGGAACTTTACACTGTTCATTTCTGCAGCCATCATCACAAACATGAACATATTTTCCTGTCAGACATTCAGCAGCCACTTCTGAATTTTTGACATAATCTGACATTTGACAAAGTTTCACCTGGTTCACAAATGAAGCATTACAGACAGTGCAGACCTAAGTGGGGCCAGCATTTATATGTGATCTGAAAACAGATATGGCCTGTTTATCCATCTGTATTTCCTCTTTATTTTCATGGCACATCATGTTGTGCAGAATTTTAAATTCAAGATTGTTGTTATATCTGTCTTGCATTATTTGTTCCATGAGTTGTCTGTGTCTTATCCTGAAAGATTGATCTGAATCCTTCATTACTGTATTTGTTGCTTGAATAAGATTTCTTTTTGGCTCTATATGATTCACTAGAAGAATACTTTTCCTTCTTTTTTCTTTTCTGGTTTTCTTTTTGGTGCTTTCCCTGAGATCATTAGTCTTCTCTGCTCAGGTATCCTAGCCTGGAGACTCAAGGAGGCCTGTCCTGTACACACCCAACAGAGGGGATTCATCGAATCCGCTGGGTGCTCTGAGTATCTCTTGTTGATGGACACATTGCTGCGTATTGCTAAGAAGGAGATCAGGCCGCTGGCGGTGGTTTTTGTCGACTTTGCTGAAGCTTTTGACTCAGTCTCCCACAAACATATTGCCGAGGCGCTAACAAGGAAGGTGTCGACGAGTGGATGAGGAGGCTCATCCAAGATGCCTATGATGGCTGCACCACAGTGGTGAGAACGAAGCATGGCAATACTGACAGGATCCACATCAAGGTAGGAGTGAAACAAGGTGACCCTTGTCTCCCCTCTTGTTCAATCTGGCACTGGATCCCTACTGTACATGTTGGAGGAAGGGTGTGGGTTTTAAGGTAGCACACGACTGCTCAGTGATTCGTGGAAGGGCATTGAAAGGAACCTGCAGATCCTGAAAATCTTTTCAGGTCTGACAGGGTTGAAGGTGAGTCCGAGCAAATGCCACGGTTTTATGCTGGACAAGGGCCAAAGATGGTATACAATCAATGATTGTGAGGTATGGGAGCTGGCTGGAATGCCTATACACATGGTGCCTGGGCATGAGGCAGGGTATCTTGACGCCACCGTTGAGAACCTTGGTGAAGGACATGGTTGAGAGGATAGCACAGGCGGTGCTCAAACCTTCTCAGAAGGTTGAGATCCTGAAGACCTATGCCCTACTTAGACTAGAATAACCATCTGTTACTTAAACCAGTAGGTAACCAGACTGGGACTGTGTGATCTTCAGGTGAGCAGAGACTCTGATGAGGAGAACTGACCTGAGCTCCAGAGAAGTTGACCCCTCCAGCCTGGGGACCAGGACCAGGGGCCTCATTCAGGAGGACAGAAGGGGTTTCTGGGGGACCAGCAGGCACCAACAGGTTTGAGGTAGGCAGCTTTGTATCCACACCTGCCTCAAGGTAAGACCACGTCTTGCACCTGAGTTTTGAGCTGTTTGAGCCTTTATGGTGTCCCTTCTTACCTGTGAACCCCACTCCCTCCCCAGAGGCGGACCCCTATCTTGTGGTCCCTGGCCCACATGCTATCCATGGGTTTCACTGATGAAGAGGGGTGGTTGACACAACACCTTCTGGCCAAAAACTTTGACATCAGAGCTGCACTCAACACCATCCAGTATGCCATACAGCCCTGGCCACACCAGCCCTGATGACTGTCCCTGAAATCACCTATACTAAACCAATGACGTAACCAGAGATCATTTCTACTATTTCCTGCAATCTTAGATCAGTTAGCTGAATACCGTTGTCATTAATCAGTACTTTAACGCATTAACCAACACTAACTCATTGATTATGTTTGTACTTCTTTAGTATGGATCTTTCCTAAACTCAAGTTTAAACTGATTCACAAACATCTGGTCTAAAATCATCAGGTCAATAAACAAAACATAAATAATGAACTGACAGTTTCCTCTGATCTGCTCATTATTTTACATCATACAGAGATGAAACAGTTCACAGAATTTAACCAAAGGGGGATTTTATTATTGAAATAGAAACCTGAACGCATTCATATTTGAAAATATATGTATATATTTTACAGTCTTTTTTACAAGAGACTAACCAATTAATTTCAGAGCAGAGTTTCAGTCAGTGTTAACTGTCCTGTTAGTTTCTCTTAGTGACCCAATACTTAAAAAATAAATAAACAGTTTTACCTCCCAGGTGGTTTAAGATAGTGTGTAAGTGATAAAAGTGGTTTATGTGCATGTCATAAAATAGTAATTAAAAATTGTTATTCTGTTGAAGCAAGAGATCTATAGAATGTCCCTCCTGGTGTAAGGGCACTCCAGTTTAACACATGTGAACGTTACAGCTAGAGCTACATGAACTAGAATATATTTTTTGATATTTTATTATTTGTATTTGCTTTTCAGATGCAGCAGCCAAACAGGCAGCTATTTCCTCATCAGTATACTTCAGTTCAACCTCCTGAACTTCCTGTTCTGCCCTCTTTTGATGATGTCGCTGTGTTGATGATGAGAGAAAAAGACATGGATCAGGAAAGGTTGTTCTGTTCTCAACAGGAGTCTAGCTTGTGGCTCCACCCTGATGGGCCGGTCTGCCCCCGCCCTCTCCTTCATGTTTTATCCTGCGTTGCACACGGGCCTGTAGCAAAAGGGGGGAT
>NW_026115938.1:0-12591 GCF_001640805.2 Lates calcarifer
GTCTAGACCATACTCTTTAAAATAGGTATTTACAGAGAGAGACCCAACAAATCCCACCAAGAGCAAGCACTAGGCGACAGTGGCAAGGAAAAACTTCCTTTTAAGAGGCAGAAACCTCGAGCAGAACCGAACTCAGGGTGGGCGGCCATCTGCCTCGACCGGTTGGGTTAAGAAGGAGAGAGAGGGGAGAGAGGGGGAGAGGGGTAGAGAATAGCGAAAGAAGAACATAGCATAACACAGGTTCCATATCAGATGTAAGATGAGGCCAGTAATACAGCAGTAGTAGTGATAGTAGTGATAATTAAAGTATTAACTGCTAACACAGCAATACAACTAATAGCAGTATAAGTAATTTCTAATTCTAGCAGCAGGGGTTGAGTGGAGTTGTAGGAGCAGCAGGAGACTTGTCATCACAGATCAGACTCTACAGCTCCAGAGGAAGAAATACCTGCAGAAAGAGACAGAAGAGGAGAGAGAGACGGAAGAGCACAATACTACAGGAAAGGGGAGATACTGAGTTAGTAACATGTAACATGGGATATGAATCCATATTGAGTGGAGAGAGAGAGAGAGAGAGAGAGAAGAGAGAGAGAGAGAGAGAGAGCTCAGTGCATCATGGGAGATCTCCCGGCAGTCTAGGCCTATAGCAGCATAACTAAGGGATGGTTCAAGCCTGAGCCAACACTAACTATAAGCTTTATCAAAGAGGAAAGTTTTAAGCCTACTCTTAAAGGTACAGAGGGTGTCTGCCTCCCGGACCGAAACTGGGAGAAGATTCCACAGTAGAGGAGCCTGATAACTGAAGGCTCTGCCTCCCATTCTACTCTTGGAAACTCTGGGAACCACCAGTAAACCAGCATTTTGGGAGCGCAGTCCTGGTGGGATTGTAGGGGACTATGAGATCTTTAAGGTAAGATGGAGCCTGACCATTAAGGGCTTTGTATGTGAGGAGGAGGATTTTGAATTCTACTCTAGATTTGACTGGGAGCCAATGTAGAGAGGCTAACACAGGAGAAATGTGATCTCTTTTCCTAGTTCCTGTCAGTAGTCGTGCTGCAGCATTTTGAATCAGCTGCAGAGTCTTTAGAGACTTGTTGGGGCAGCCTGATAATAAAATTACAGTAGTCCAGCCTAGAAGTAACAAATGCATGGACTAGTTTTTCTGCATCTTTTTGGGACAGAAAATGTCTAATTTTGGAGATGTTACGCAGATGAAAAAAGGCAGTCCTAGAAGTTTTTTTATGATTGTAAGGCTATTCTGGTAGTTATGATTCTATGTTAAGTCATCTGAGTATGTAGTAAACTAAACAGTCAACTGCACAACATGATGAATTTAAATCATGTTAGAAAAGTCTAGAAATATGACAACACATAATAATTTCATCATCACATTCAGATGTTCAGTATTTTCTTCATCTCATCACCACCACCAGGGTCTAGACCCTGGGGGTTTCCTATACCAATATATAAATTCCTATACCACAGCCTCATCCCCTTTCAAATATGATGACATAATAATGGGTCTAATCCCCAATGATGCTCATACGTCACACCTCATTTTTCTCTTCTTTGTGCACATGGCAATACACTTTCTTAACTCAGAATGAAATACATTTGATAGTAATCTTTTACAGATAAAAATGACTTCAGCAAACTATGCTGCTTGTTTGGACAGTCAGTCATAAACATGAGATCATTTTGTGAGACGAGAAAATATTTGAACAATGAAAGACAAAATACAATTTTTATTTAGAATCACAAATTGAACTAACTAATAACTAAATAAGGAACTAAATCATTTTTTACAAACACTATACTAATGACAACAAACAAACAACAACAACCAACAATGAAAACAAGGAGCATCCTTCATTTGTCCTCAACAGCACTAATTTTTGTGACCTTTCTCCCCTCTCTAGTAAGGCTAACACAGATTTTTCCAGTCCTGAGTCTGGCATCGAATGGCTCCCACAGGCCATGTTCCATCCTCACCATGTTTCACTCCTCCGTCAAGAGAGTGGACATGCCTGGCTGCTCCTCTGTCACACGAACAACAGTGACCGAGTCAGCACTGGCTTTGACCTCCTGTTGAGAGGAAAAGAACATGAGCTATCATCTTGTCAGATACATTGGTCACCTGTTACCACAACCAAAATCTCTCTCTAACATTAAGGAAGACTCTTGTCTTTTTCATTATTTCATTTCAGTTAAGTCACAGCAATTAGAAAAAAAGTTGTTTCCTGTCAATTTGAAAACATTTAGTTTAGTAGCTTTAAGGTTAAGTGCATATGGGAAATAAAAAGTCACTGATTTCTTTCATAAGCCTGTAAGGTTATCTCTGTTGCACTGACGTGATTTGTTAAATATGAAATGAATTACTTAAGCCTTTTCATTGTGTTATTTTGTACCTCAAGCTTTGTATATGTGGTTGAATGGAGCTAAATCCCATAACCTGAGACCTTGAGTTTGAGATGGGTCAGTTTCAGGTTGCTCCCCAAGTTGATTTCCCTTTGAGAGTGGCCTTTCTGATGCAAAATTATGAATTGACGGCATCATTGCCAGTTTCTTAAGAATAAAAGAGAGAAATTGGAGAATTAACTTACCTCCACAACTTCTCCTTCAACAGTGAGAAGCTCCTGTTGGTTACTGCAGGCCCTCAGGGGGGTCAGCAGCGATGCTGGTGCCAACAGAGCCTCTGCCGCCCTCTTGAGTTCCTCAGACACACTGATATTTGTAGAGCGGAAAAAAAGCGTATCCTTTGTTATATTTATTATGTAAGAAGGAGAGGTGCCTCTTAAGTGTATATCCCCTGATTATATAGGAGTTTCCCTCAGAAACCTTGGGGGCCAACCCCTTAAACACTGTGAACTTGGCTGTGGAGGCCCCATCTGTGACAACCACCACAGCATTTTTTTTGGTCACTGCAGCTTTTGCAGTGTTTTCATGGAAGGTCCAAGGCAGGACCTTCGCCTGCTCCACCTTTGCCACCACAAAAAGGTGGATGGGTGGCGGTTTAGAATATGGTGTTTCTGGCACCATCGACAAAAGTTTCTTTAAGGCCATCTGAAATGACAAATACACAGAAAAAGGTCATACAGGTGAGTAGGTTATGCTGAGCATTCCACACTATTGTTCTTCAAATCTTTATTAGTGTGAATTCACTAATAAAGATTCATTAAGTCATTAAGTTCATTCTGAACTTAATTTCCAGCCCATTTTAAACTTCAACAATTACTTTTGCCTTTCAATTTTTTGCATTTCAACAATAATTTCAGCTATTTTTTATCTTTAAGCAGTGGTTTAAGACTTCATTCCTTTTTCCTCTCCATTTTAACAGTTTGAGTCAAAACCTCAGCAGCTGATTTTACGTTTAAATTGTTTCTAGCTCTTTTACATTTTGATTTCCAACTTTTGATTCTGGCATTTGACTTTTGGCTATTTTTCTCAATGCATTTTATTGTTAGCATTTGATTTTTACCACTTCATAGCTAGTAACTGCTATTGCTAATGATTTATTGTCAGTTCTATACATTTTTATCTGTCTAGTCAATAATATCATTTTCCATTGGCAGACTCAGCAAAATTCCCTTGTGTTCACTTTGCCACCACTTGTTGAAGAAAGCTACTCAAGAGAGATTGAGGAGGGTCATAGCCCGTAGAAGGCTGAAGTTCCAGAAATAACTTTGAGACCATTCAGGGCAATTGTACATAGTTTTTATTCTTAAGTAAGTTTTGAAATAGATTTTTGTGTGCAGTGCTCTTGAGTGTTCCTCTTGTTGTTGTTCTTGTTGCTTTATTGTAAGTTTTGTGTCTTTAATAAATGTTCTTGCTTCTGAGAATTCTTTGTCAACTTGTGTCATTTGAACACATCCTTCACGAGGATAGTCTTCAGTCCACCATATCCAGTTTTGCCTGCTGAAATGGACGAGTCCAGAGTCATCACCTGTTCATTTTTGCTCTCAAATCACTAGCAGTAGTAAACAATTGGTGTCGTCCTCTTGCCATGCCCTGGTCATCCACTGGACAGGGTCATATCTCCATAAAGCTTGATACTAGGAGGCTGGAATTTTGACAAGTTAGTCCTTGTTGGGTACCCTTCCAACCTACCAAGTTAGAGGCCAATCAGACAAAATATGTTGTATCTCCACAACACTTCAAGCTAGGAGGCTGAAATTTGAATATCTTTGTTGGAAGCCCTTCCTACCTACCAATTTGAAAGCTATTCCAACACACTTTGTCCAATGGCAATACCCCTGCTTAGGATGATCGATTACATTTTTCTAAGTGTCAGGCACTGGTATCTGATTTTGAAAGGGAGAAGGTTCAGGCTGCATTCAGTCCATAAGGGACTCTTGTTTTTTAACTTTTCTATCCAGAGGGCTCGGTGTTTCCTCTGTTGACCCTCCGTCCACGCCACGTTGGATTGAAGGCCAGTGATGGAAAGATATTGGATTGGGTGAATTTGGAAGTGTTGGACCAGTGGGTGGTCAGTCTGTCCTCCCCAATGGTGTAACAGATGCTGTTTCAGGCGTGCTAATAGTGGTTGGCCTGTTTCCCTTATGTAGATTCGATTGCAGGCACGACAGGTTATAGCGTAGATCAGGTTCCTGGTTTGGAGAGAGAGGTTGTCCATTATTGGGGAGTTGGCTCCCCCGTGTGGGTTATTAAGGAATTTTCTGGGGTGAAAGGCCCAATGTTGTCCTCTTTTTTGACCTGGTCCCTGTCTTTGGAACTTAGCTCTTACCAAAGTGTCTTTGAGATTTTTATTTTTTCTTAATGCTGAGATTGGTTGGTAATGCTTAAGTCGGTCATGCTGCATCATAAATTTCTCAAAGTTGTTCTTAAGTTGATTTTGTAGGGGTAAGTAAAGTTTAGAATAAGTGGTGACTAGGGGGACTGTTTTATCTGGGTCTCTGGTGCGATTCTCCCTTTCATGTCCCTGCCCTGCAGCCCCAGCCAAGGGATCATCCTGTGAGCGTGGGGGAGCGAGGGCGGCCAGAGTGGTCATTTTTATGGTTCGTAAGAATCTTCGACATTAGCCCTTCTTCCTTAGACTTTTAAAGAGAACTTGCAGATACTGCTTCTGATCGAACTCAAAGTCATTATATTTCAGGCATACCTCCAGGAGTTGTAGAACCTCAATGTCGGGCCTTTTCAAGTCTGGATATCTCTGGAAGATGGTTTTGACCGTTCTGAGGCCCATATCTGTGTTTATGTTGGTATACAGGCTGTCGATGTTTAAATAAAGTGGCTCTGTCATATATGAAGTGTTTGTGTCATCTTTTCCTTTATTCTTTTTTTCTATTATTCAAAAACAAAAGTTAACCGCTTCAGAATCACAAATGTCATGAACAACAACAAATCTTACTACACACACACACCAAGGCATGGTCACGGGGTCACCTTGACCAAAAGGGTTGTATAGAGGGTTAATAGAAATGTTTGTCAAATTCTGATGTTCATTAACAGTCGGGATGTATGGAAACTGTGAGCCGAGGGGGATCTCTTTCCCCGTCTTCCCGTCACAGTGACTGCGTCGGCAAATCCTCCTGTCTCGGCGTCTGCTCACAGTGGCTTCTGCTCGCTCACTAACCTCAGAATGAAAAACTGCTGTCTAGTGAAAGGAGAGGAGATAGTAAAATCTCATTCACGTTTATATGAATATTGGTCAAATTCTATTGTTCATGTACAGTCGGGATGTATGGAAACTGTGAGCCGCCGAGGGGGATCTTTTTCCCTTCTGTCTACTCACAGTGAGTCCAGCGTCTGAAAGTACTCTCGTCTTGGCTTTGCTCGCTCATTAAGCTCAGAATTATCAAATGCTGTCTCCAGTGAACGGAGAAGAGAAGATGAGATTTCAGCCACTTTAGTATGAATATTGGCCCAATTCTAATTTTAATGAACTGTATAGATGTATGGAGTAAGTCCGTGACCAAGGGGGAACATTGTCCCGTCTGTGGAATCACAGTGAGTCCCGCGTCTGAAAGTCCTCCTTTCCCGGCTTCTGCTCACAGCGAGTCCCGCGTCTGAAAGTCCTCCTGTCTCGGCTTCTGCTCGCTCACTAACCTCAGAATGAAAAACTGCTGTCTAGTGAAAGTTGAGGAGATTGTAAAATCTCGTTCACGTTTATATGAATATTGGTCAAATTCTATTGTTCATGTACAATCAGGATGTATGGAAACTGTGAGCCGCCGAGGGGGATCTTTTTTCCCGTCTGTAGACTCACAGTGAGTCCCGCGTCTGAAAGTCCGCCTGTCTCGGCTTCTGCTCGCTCACTAAGTTCAGAATGAAAAACTGCTGTCTAGTGAGAGGAGAGGAGAAAGTAAAATCTCAGCCAATTTAATAAAAGTGTGTGTCAAATTCTAATGTTCATCAACAATCTGGGTGTATGAAAGTGGCCGAGAGAGATCTTTTTCCCTTCTGTGGACTCACAGTGAGTATGGCACAATTAACGACTGCTGTCTCATGTGAAAGGAGAGACCTTCTTTAGAGGCTACATTTCAGACCAGGGTGTGAAAAAGCCCACGAAAATCTACGTATCGCTGCTCAATATCTAATGTTTATCAACTTTCATTTCATGAATAAACAAAATAGACAGCAGTCTGAGGCCAGTGAGTCAACATCTGCGTTTTACTTCTTTCTGTCGCTGATGAAGCTCACAATTAACAAATGCTGTCTCCAGCCAAAGGATAGGAGAAAATGACAATTCAGTCACTTTAATATGAATGTTTGTTGAATTCGAATGGTTGTGAATGATCTGGGTGTATGGAAACGGTCAGCGGCCGACCGGGATATTTTCCCTTCTGTGGACTCACAGTGAGTCCCGCGTCTGAAAGTCCTCCTGTCTCGGCTTCTGCTCGCTCACTAACCTCAGAATGAAAAACTGCTGTCTAGTGAAAGGAGAGGAGATAGTAAAATCTCATTCACGTTTATATGAATATTGGTCAAATTCTATTGTTCATGTACAGTCGGGATGTATGGAAACTGTGAGCCGCCGAGGGGGATCTTTTTCCCTTCTGTCTACTCACAGTGAGTCCAGCGTCTGAAAGTACTCTCGTCTTGGCTTTGCTCGCTCATTAAGCTCAGAATTATCAAATGCTGTCTCCAGTGAACGGAGAAGAGAAGATGAGATTTCAGCCACTTTAGTATGAATATTGGTCCAATTCTAATTTTAATGAACTGTATAGATGTATGGAGTAAGTCCGTGACCAAGGGGGAACATTGTCCCGTCTGTGGAATCACAGTGAGTCCCGCGTCTGAAAGTCCTCCTTTCCCGGCTTCTGCTCACAGCGAGTCCCGCGTCTGAAAGTCCTCCTGTCTCGGCTTCTGCTCGCTCACTAACCTCAGAATGAAAAACTGCTATCTAGTGAAAGTTGAGGAGATTGTAAAATCTCGTTCACGTTTATATGAATATTGGTCAAATTCTATTGTTCATGTACAATCAGGATGTATGGAAACTGTGAGCCGCCGAGGGGGATCTTTTTTCCCGTCTGTAGACTCACAGTGAGTCCCGCGTCTGAAAGTCCTCCTGTCCCGGCTTCTACTCACAGTGAGTCCAGCGTCTGAAAGTCCGCCTGTCTCGACTTCTGCTCGCTCACTAAGTTCAGAATGAAAAACTGCTGTCTAGTGAGAGGAGAGGAGAAAGTAAAATCTCAGCCAATTTAATAAAAGTGTGTGTCAAATTCTAATGTTCATCAACAATCTGGGTGTATGAAAGTGGCCGAGAGAGATCTTTTTCCCTTCTGTGGACTCACAGTGAGTATGGCACAATTAACGACTGGCTGTCTCATGTGAAAGGAGAGACCTTCTTTAGAGGCTACATTTCAGACCAGGGTGTGAAAAAGCCCACGAAAATCTACGTATCGCTGCTCAATATCTAATGTTTATCAACTTTCATTTCATGAATAAACAAAATAGACAGCAGTCTGAGGCCAGTGAGTCAACATCTGCGTTTTACTTCTTTCTGTCGCTGATGAAGCTCACAATTAACAAATGCTGTCTCCAGCCAAAGGATAGGAGAAAATGACAATTCAGCCACTTTAATATGAATGTTTGTTGAATTCGAATGGTTGTGAATGATCTGGGTGTATGGAAACGGTCAGCGGCCGACCGGGATATTTTCCCTTCTGTGGACTCACAGTGAGTCCCGCGTCTGAAAGTCCTCCTGTCTCGGCTTCTGCTCGCTCACTAACCTCAGAATGAAAAACTGCTGTCTAGTGAAAGGAGAGGAGATAGTAAAATCTCATTCACGTTTATATGAATATTGGTCAAATTCTATTGTTCATGTACAGTCGGGATGTATGGAAACTGTGAGCCGCCGAGGGGGATCTTTTTCCCTTCTGTCTACTCACAGTGAGTCCAGCGTCTGAAAGTACTCTCGTCTTGGCTTTGCTCGCTCATTAAGCTCAGAATTATCAAATGCTGTCTCCAGTGAACGGAGAAGAGAAGATGAGATTTCAGCCACTTTAGTATGAATATTGGTCCAATTCTAATTTTAATGAACTGTATAGATGTATGGAGTAAGTCCGTGACCAAGGGGGAACATTGTCCCGTCTGTGGAATCACAGTGAGTCCCGCGTCTGAAAACAAGTCCCGCGTCTGAAAGTCCTCCTTTCCCGGCTTCTGCTCACAGCGAGTCCCGCGTCTGAAAGTCCTCCTGTCTCGGCTTCTGCTCGCTCACTAACCTCAGAATGAAAAACTGCTGTCTAGTGAAAGTTGAGGAGATTGTAAAATCTCGTTCACGTTTATATGAATATTGGTCAAATTCTATTGTTCATGTACAATCAGGATGTATGGAAACTGTGAGCCGCCGAGGGGGATCTTTTTTCCCGTCTGTAGACTCACAGTGAGTCAGTGAAAGTCCTCCTGTCTTCTGCTCACAGTCCCGTCTGAAAGTCCGCCTGTCTCGGCTTCTGCTCGCTCACTAAGTTCAGAATGAAAAACTGCTGTCTAGTGAGAGGAGAGGAGAAAGTAAAATCTCAGCCAATTTAATAAAAGTGTGTGTCAAATTCTAATGTTCATCAACAATCTGGGTGTATGAAAGTGGCCGAGAGAGATCTTTTCCTTCTGTGGACTCACAGTGAGTATGGCACAATTAACGACTGCTGTCTCATGTGAAAGGAGAGACCTTGCTTTAGAGGCTACATTTCAGACCCAGTGGTGTGAAAAGCCCACGAAATCTACGTATCGCTGCTCAATATCTAATTTATCAACTTTCATTTCATGAATAAATCAAAATAGACAGCAGTCCTGAGGCCAGTGAGTCAACATCTGCGTTTTACTTCTTTCTGTCGCTGATGAAGCTCACAATTAACAAATGCTGTCTCCGCAAAGGATAGAGAAAATGACAATTCAGCCACTTTAATATGAATGTTTGTTGAATTCGAATGGTTGTGAATGATCTGGGTGTCATGGAAACGGTCCAGCGCCGACCGGATATTTTCCCTTCTGTGGACTCACAGTGAGTCCCGCGTCTGAAAGTCCTCCTGTCTCGGCTTCTGCTCGCTCACTAACCTCAGAATGAAAAACTGCTGTCTAGTGAAAGGAGAGGAGATAGTAAAATCTCATTCACGTTTATATGAATATTGGTCAAATTCTATTGTTCATGTACAGTCGGGATGTATGGAAACTGTGAGCCGCCGAGGGGGATCTTTTTCCCTTCTGTCTACTCACAGTGAGTCCAGCGTCTGAAAGTACTCTCGTCTTGGCTTTGCTCGCTCATTAAGCTCAGAATTATCAAATGCTGTCTCCAGTGAACGGAGAAGAGAAGATGAGATTTCAGCCACTTTAGTATGAATATTGGTCCAATTCTAATTTTAATGAACTGTATAGATGTATGGAGTAAGTCCGTGACCAAGGGGGAACATTGTCCCGTCTGTGGAATCACAGTGAGTCCCGCGTCTGAAAGTCCTCCTTTCCCGGCTTCTGCTCACAGCGAGTCCCGCGTCTGAAAGTCCTCCCTTTCCCCGGCTTCTGCTCACAGCGAGTCCCGCGTCTGAAAGTCCTCCTGTCTCGGCTTCTGCTCGCTCCACTAACCTCAGAATGAAAAACTGCTGTCTAGTGAAAGTTGAGGAGATTGTAAAATCTCGTTCACTGTTTATATGAATATTGGTCAAATTCTATTGTTCATGTACAATCAGGATGTATGGAAACTGTGAGCCGCCGAGGGGGATCTTTTTTCCCGTCTGTAGACTCACAGTGAGTCCCGCGTCTGAAAGTCCTCCTGTCCCGGCTTCTGCTCACAGCGAGTCCCGCGTCTGAAAGTCCGCCTGTCTCGGCTTCTGCTCGCTCACTAAGTTCAGAATGAAAAACTGCTGTCTAGTGAGAGGAGAGGAGAAAGTAAAATCTCAGCCAATTTAATAAAAGTGTGTGTCAAATTCTAATGTTCATCAACAATCTGGGTGTATGAAAGTGGCCGAGAGAGATCTTTTTCCCTTCTGTGGACTCACAGTGAGTATGGCACAATTAACGACTGCTGTCTCATGTGAAAGGAGAGACCTTCTTTAGAGGCTACATTTCAGACCAGGGTGTGAAAAAGCCCACGAAAATCTACGTATCGCTGCTCAATATCTAATGTTTATCAACTTTCATTTCATGAATAAACAAAATAGACAGCAGTCTGAGGCCAGTGAGTCAACATCTGCGTTTTACTTCTTTCTGTCGCTGATGAAGCTCACAATTAACAAATGCTGTCTCCAGCCAAAGGATAGGAGAAAATGACAATTCAGCCACTTTAATATGAATGTTTGTTGAATTCGAATGGTTGTGAATGATCTGGGTGTATGGAAACGGTCAGCGGCCGACCGGGATATTTTCCCTTCTGTGGACTCACAGTGAGTCCCGCGTCTGAAAGTCCTCCTGTCTCGGCTTCTGCTCGCTCACTAACCTCAGAATGAAAAACTGCTGTCTAGTGAAAGGAGAGGAGATAGTAAAATCTCATTCACGTTTATATGAATATTGGTCAAATTCTATTGTTCATGTACAGTCGGGATGTATGGAAACTGTGAGCCGCCGAGGGGGATCTTTTTCCCTTCTGTCTACTCACAGTGAGTCCAGCGTCTGAAAGTACTTCTGGCTTCGGTCTTGGCTTTGGGGGGGGGGCTCGGCCGCTCATTAAGCCTCAGAATTATCAAATGCTGTCTCCAGTGAACGGAGAAGAGAAGATGAGATTTCAGCCACTTTAGTATGAATATTGGCCCAATTCTAATTTTAATGAACTGTATAGATGTATGGAGTAAGTCCGTGACCAAGGGGGAACATTGTCCCCGTCTGTGGAATCACAGTGAGTCCCGCGTCTGAAAGTCCTCCTTTCCCGGCTTCTGCTCACAGCGAGTCCGCGTCTGAAAGTCCTCCTGTCTCGGCTTCTGCTCGCTCACTAACCTCAGAATGAAAAACTGCTGTCTAGTGAAAGTTGAGGAGATTGTAAAATCTCGTTCACGTTTATATGAATATTGGTCAAATTCTATTGTTCATGTTACAATCAGGATGTATGGAACTGTGAGCCGCCGAGGGGGATCTTTTTTCCCGTCTGTAGACTCACAGTGAGTCCCGCGTCTGAAAGTTTCTGGTCCAGCTTCTGATCGCTCCGGCTTTCTGCTCGCTCACTAAGTTCAGAATGAAAAACTGCTGTCTAGTGAGAGGAGAGGAGAAAGTAAAATCTCAGCCAATTTAATAAAAGTGTGTGTCAAATTCTAATGTTCATCAACAATCTGGGTGTATGAAAGTGGCCGAGAGAGATCTTTTTCCCTTCTGTGGACTCACAGTGAGTATGGCACAATTAACGACTGCTGTCTCATGTGAAAGGAGACCTTCTTTAGAGGCTACATTTCAGACCAGGTGTGAAAAAGCCCACGAAAATCTACGTATCGCTGCTCAATATCTAATGTTTATCAACTTTCATTTCATGAATAAACAAAATAGACAGCAGTCTGAGGCCAGTGAGTCAACATCTGCGTTTTACTTCTTTCTGTCGCTGATGAAGCTCACAATTAACAAATGCTGTCTCCAGCCAAAGGATAGGAGAAAATGACAATTCAGCCACTTTAATATGAATGTTTGTTGAATTCGAATGGTTGTGAATGATCTGGGTGTATGGAAACGGTCAGCGGCCGACCGGGATATTTTCCCTTCTGTGGACTCACAGTGAGTCCCGCGTCTGAAAGTCCTCCTGTCTCGGCTTCTGCTCGCTCACTAACCTCAGAATGAAAAACTGCTGTCTAGTGAAAGGAGAGGAGATAGTAAAAATCTCATTCACGTTTATATGAATATTGGTCAAATTCTATTGTTCATGTACAGTCGGGATGTATGGAAACTGTGAGCCGCCCGAGGGGGATCTTTTTCCCTTCTGTCTACTCACAGTGAGTCCAGCGTCTGAAAGTACTCTCGTCTTGGCTTTGCTCGCTCATTAAGCTCAGAATTATCAAATGCTGTCTCCAGTGAACGGAGAAGAGAAGATGAGATTTCAGCCACTTTAGTATGAATATTGGTCCAATTCTAATTTTAATGAACTGTATAGATGTATGGAGTAAGTCCGTGACCAAGGGGGAACATTGTCCCGTCTGTGAATCACAGTGAGTCCCGGTCTGAAAGTCC
>NW_026115939.1:0-17583 GCF_001640805.2 Lates calcarifer
CGTCCTTAGTAACGGCCACAGCAACCTAGATGTTGCTGTGTACACACTGTCACAGATTCACCACGCCAGCTGAGAGAGAGGAGAGATGCGTCCAGTGAGGTCAAAGCTGAATAGGAATATCATTTCAAGACATTTTTTCAAGACATTTTTAGAGGCTTTTACTAATCAACCATTCTGTTTTTTCTGTTTTTTTTGTTTTAAATCAGGGTTATCACAGATTTGTTGATTAAAAGATGATTCCAGTGTAGGCTTACAAATGGATATTCTGCCTATTTAGGAAAAGTTTTGAGAGCAACAAAAAAACAAATTAATGAAATCAAAAACCTATGCAATAGGCTATTAAAATAAAAAATAAATATGAAGTCCTTACGTATCACTTGTTTTTGTGACAACACTTTTGAAGGGGTTACAATAGGTAACCACACAGTCTCAGTAAAATTTATAGGCAGAGTGATATGATAGTGATGAGTTATTTTTTCAATTGACAATGGTTAGGTGTGCTGTCTTTGAGCATATTCTAAATGTCTAGTTGACCAATCAGATTGCTTTGTCAGAATTACTTGTTGTATGGCTTCATTATTACCTATTTTTCTTCATGATCTTTACCCTTATCCTAACCACTCCCTACCACATGCCTGGAAAAAGAGAAACAAAAGTATTTGTCACAAACTTGGAAGTACCATCATATCTGTAACCATTGTGGATTTGGGAAACACAAAAGTATAGTAAATTGATTTAGTAGATTTGTATCTTTGGCTAGCAAGGTCATATACTCATGGGAAAAATGTACCTCTGGGTTCATACTGTGCCCACCTACCTACCTGTCAAATTTGGTGGCCATAGCACCACCTACATTAAGGTTAAGTTTGGCAAAAATCATACAGGAAAGGGGGCCAAACGGTCTTAAAAGTGCTCAACACTTTCTAGGGGGGGTGCAACTTGGTTTCAGGTCGCTGCCACCTTCAAAGCAAAAGTTATTCAACTAAAACCAACTGCACCTTGGGTTCAGGGTGGCTGCAACCCCCTGTCCTCAAGTTGCACTCCACAAAAGTCATTACTCAAATATATATATATATACCAAAGAGGTGAATGAAGAAACTTTTAAAACTGCACTACTGTGTCATTTTCATGAAAGTAGTTTGTTTGTGTGTCTTCAAGAGACCAAAAGGTCAAATTTTTCTTTTGCACATTTTCCTACAGGTGTGGTCTTCTACCATTGCTATACTATACTAAGATAGTGGTGAAATATTTCATGAGGCTCCAAGATCAGAATTACTTATATGCACATGTCAAGTCTTGGGAGACTGCCAGGAGTCTCCCAGGGCTCCCTGAGAGACTTGCACTTTTAAATTAATTTCTATACTAGTTTGTTTAATTTGTATGAGTAAATTAAAAACAATGCAAAGTCTTTAATTGTACTTCCTGTGTAAACATTAGATGGATGGGGTTTGGACTGCATGCTGAGTTCTCTTCAGAATTTTCTCAGTAATCATACCCTGAAAAAATATCAACCAAAATGGCTTAAAATGATAACCAAAGAGGCTTATGATGAGTAGTCCTTATGTCTGTAAAGTTTTGTTGACTTCAATCACAAAATTTTATTGTTTTTTCTTTTTTCTGAAACTCATGGCTTTTTTTTTTTTTTACCATTTAGGTTCTTAAATGTAGAAGTTGGGTGTTTTAACCTTTATATACTCATCAGCCACTCCATTAGGTACACCTTGCTAGTACTGGGTTGGAACCCCGTTTGCCTTCAGAACTGCCTTAATTCTTTGTGCCATAGATTCAACAAAGCGTTGGAAACATTCCATTTTGGTCCATATTGACACGATAGCATCACGCAGTTGCTGCAAATTTGTCACCTGCACATCCCGAATTTAGATCATATTAAACTGCTATGACTGTCTTCTCAAACCAAACTGTTATTAGAGCATTTAACTCTCTTTCATCATTATCACTTAGTCTATACTCCACTGTAGTATGCTTTTTAAAACTCACTGTTGTGCTCTCTACTTTTCTCACAATTTCACACAAAGTTCTCATAAACTACTTTCTCAGATCTCTGCACTGAAAATGTGGATTTTAGATTCAAATCATTTGCATTTTTCTTTACCTTTCAGACTCAGCTGACAGTACACAGTACACAGGGTCGTGATAGCTGTAAAGGTTTTCATCACACCAGAATGGAGACATCTCTGTTGTTGTGAGATGAAGATCAGGTCCAGCAGTGTGTTCTTCTCTGTGGTTGCAGCAGTGATGAGTTGTGCACATCCTCTAGACTGAAACAGCTCCAGTATCGGTTTGCTTGCGCTGGTTAAAAGATTCTCGTTAAAGTCGCCACAGACAATGATGGGATGACAATCCAGGATCTCCAGTGAGTCCAATAGGCTGCTCAGGTTAGACAGGAATGATCTCATACAGTAGTCTGGAGGTCTGTACACAGCTGCAATCAGTGCACTCATGGGAGCTTCAACCTTCAAAGCCACAAACTCAAGGTCAGTTACATTATGAACATACTGTTTCTCATGAACCTGAATGTTGTCTTTGACATAAACAGCAACTCCACCACCACTTCTGCTGGCCATCTGTGGGAACTTTGTGTAGGACAGGTGTCTGTTGCGTTTGAACATGTTGTAACCTTGTAGGTGGAGACTCTCAGCAACAAAGGAGCCCTGTAGGTGAGTTTCTGTGAGACACATCTGCTAGACACAGTTCATGATGGCTTTATGTCATTAACATGAGACGGCAACCCTTCTGTATTGTGGTGAACAATGGCCAGAGTGTCAGGCCTGCTCAGTGTTTGTGTGATATGAAGAAGAGGCATCATATCGTCCAAACTGACTTGTCTCATGTTCTCCAGTGCTGCAGTGATTTCTGTGTTGGCATAGATTTTACTCTCATCCATGTCCAGTAGATGCAGTCCACTGAGAGAGGTCACTCGACTGATGGCAACATAAGCCATGCCGGGTTCAAAAATGTGGTTCAGTGAGACGACAGCTGATATTCTGGTCATACCTTGAACCATATGAATTGTACATGCAAAGGCCAGTTTAATGGGAAACTGTCTGTGAACCACTCCTTTCTGTTTCAGATTCTCCTCTGCTCTCTCTATGTACACAAGGTTATCATGTACTCCTGATGCTCTGTTACTGCTGTTCCTTCCAGCTGTTTCATCATCCATCTTTAGTCCAAGCTTAGTGACACATGAGGATACATGATGTTGAAAGGTTACCACTCTGACTAAAGTAGCAAATGAACCATTCACTAATCCTTGAGACACATCAAGGTTTCTGGTGAGCATAACACGAGCACCTTCAGCAACTTGCAGTGTGTCTGGTAACTAATTTCAGCCTCCTTTCACTGGTTGTCTTGCTGCGTTATTCTGCCTGATCGTGGGTCCTTTTTATAGTCATCAGCATCAATTGTAGTGATGTGACAGTGAAGCTGAGCCAGTTTGCAGAGTTGTGTGCATCTACTTGTCTATTAGTAGCAAAATGTGCAGGACATCAGTTGGACAAAGTGTGTGGTTCAGTGACAGCTTGTGACAGCAAAGCTCTGTCTGCGTCAGACAGCTCATCAGACTTTTCCTTCACACGGATCCTGTTCAACATCTCTGCAAAGGCAACATCATCTTTCTGTTGCATAATCTCAGTCAGAGTGATCATCTGAAAGTGTTCCTGCCACAGGTCAATCTGTGATGGGTCGTACACACACAGAGGTTTAGACTGTCACACTGGTGGGAGCTGATAAAAGTCTCCAACTGCAATTACTGACATTCCTCCAAAGGGTTTCTGACTGCCTTTGATCTGTTTGAGTCTTGCATCCACATAAGTAAAGAGGAGCTTTGACACCATAGACACTTCATCAATGATGATGATTTCAGCATTTAGAAGTTCTGCTCTGACCTCATCCAGCTGATTACCCAGTTCTACAAATGGAGGTTTCAAACTTCTCCGCAGCTTGAGGAGAGAGTGCAGTGTAGTGCCAGATATATTAAAGGCTGCAGTTCCAGTGAAAGAAGTCAACAGGATAGTGGGCCTTGGTATGTCAGCCTCTTCAGCATGTCTGGGCAGTTTGCTCAGTATCTTAGATGCCTCTGAGTAGATGCATTTGATGAGATGTGACTTCCCTGTGCCAGCACCACCATTGATGTAAAAGAACAGCTGCTCTGGATTCGGTCCACAAACACGTTTTATGCACCAGTCTCTCACTGCATAGAATACACAGGCCTGCTTCTGGTTCAGATTCTGGTACATGTGACATAAAACCACAGGATCAATGACAGGGGGCTCTCTGATGGCTCTGGCCTCTGTTACAGAATTAGCCTGTTGACTATAGTCTGGGACATTTTCTTGAATATTGTCATGATCTGGCTCTGCTGCCTCCAGTTCATAGATACACTCCAACCTGTCTGCTTCAGATTCAGGTGCCAAGTTACACCATTCACCAGTCACTCCTCTGTTCTCCTCATACTCTTCAACAGCTTCCACAATCTCTTTACTGTTCATTTCATATTTGTCTTTGTTTCGTTTGACACTGTCTCTGACGGGCTCAGGAAGGTCAGAACCAGGCAACTGCATGTAGCCGCTGTTATAGAAGGACTCGTACGTGGGTAAGAAAGGCCTTTTCAGTTCCTGATCTGAGCGGTAAGGAATGTATAGTTATAGAAGAGTTCCATTTCTCAGGGTTTTTTCTGTGAGGAGCAGTGAAATCTGATGATGGCAGGCTTATCATTTTCAAATCCCATGAAAATGGGATTTAGCAGGGGCAAAACATTTTTATCTTTTCTGAGCTGACCATAGACAAATCTGCATGTGGATGCAAAGTCAGTCACACATCTGTTCAAACTCTGGTGTTTCAGGTCTGGATTTGTATTTGTCGATCAAAGATGTCATCCACACATTTGAACACTCTGCTGTTGTGCTCTCCAGGTACGAGGGGGCGGCTCATTTTCAGTGGGTTGTCATCTGTTGTATGAACACAAACAGCACGTGAACACTGTTTCATGTGAAGGCCACAAGCACGGCTCACACACTCCTGAGCACTGATCTCTTTCTTTTTGGAATAAGCCTGCATGACCTCTCTCATCTCATCACATTCACTGACATGGTCCCTGTTTGAGTTCTGAATGACTGTTTTGAGGTACTCAGACAGTGTAGACTCTTGCTTTGTTATGTAGCTGGTGAGGTACATGATGCATGAATATGCATTGAGAATGTAACTGACATCAATATTAGCATCCCAGGCCTCAAGTAGATGTGTATTTATATCCATTTACCCAGCAGTCCTTTGGGTCACGTTTCAGTATCACAGCACAGGATTTGTTTATCTTACGTAGACACTGGTGATACTCCTCGACTGTTAACTGACATCGAGTCAGGAGCTGCTCCAAACTCAGGGAGGCACTTTCAGGTTCACTCAGCAGAATCAGAATCAGAATCAGAATAGACTTTATTGCCAAGTAAGTTTGCACATACAAGGAATTTGTCTTGGTATATTGGTGCTAAAGGACAGTTATAGTAAAAGAAAGAAGAACTATATTTACAAGGAACATACATACATAATTAAAAAATAAAGTATAAAGTGTAGAGTGCAAAAATGTTAGAAGGTGGCAGTGATTGTCCGGATGTGCGTTAATGTAATGCATTGATGTACGTTAATGTAATGTGTAGTGGGGGGTGGGGGGATTACAGTTTGTGACAGTCTGCGTGTGTGTGTTTGGGGGGTGCTAGATCTTGTTGAGGAGCCCAGTTGCAGACGGGAAGAAACTGTTCTTTTGGCGTGAGGTCTTGGTTTTGGGGAACCGCAACCTCCTGCCAGAAGGGAGTGTCCTGAAGAGTTTGTGACCAGGGTGAGAGGGATCGGCCATGATCTTTCCTGCCCGCCTCAGGGCCCTGGAGGTGTACAGGTCCTGGAGAGAAGACAGGTTGCAGCCAATCACCTTCTCAGCCGACCAGATGACACGCTGCAGTCTGCCTCTGTCCAGCAGTGTACCAGATGGTGATGGAGGAGGTGAGGATGGACTCAATAATGGAGGTGTAGAAGTGCACCATCATTGTCCTTGGCAGGTTGAACTTCTTCAGCTGCCACAGAAAGTACATCCTCTGCTGGGCTTTCTTGATCAGGGAGCTGATGTTTAGCTCCCACTTGAGGTCCTGGGTGATGATGATCCCCAGGAAACGGAAGGACTCCACAGTTCTGACTGGGGAGTTACACAGGATGATGGGGGAGGGTGAAGCTGTGTTCTTCCTGAAGTCTACAACTATCTCCACTGTCTTCACAGCGTTGAGCTCCAGGTTGTTGTCACTGCACCACGTAACCAGCTGATCAATCTCCCTCCTGTAGGCAGACTCATTCCCCCAGAGATGAGCCCAATGAGGGTGATGTCAAACTCCTTTTGACACCAGTTTGACAGACTGGTGACTGGAGGTGCAGCTGTTGGTGTACAGGAAGAAGAGTAGAGGGAGAGAACACAGCCTTGAGGGGAACCAGTGCTGATGGTTCAAGAGTCAGAGATGTGTTTTCCCAGCATCACATGCTGCCTCCTGTCCGACAGGAAGTCTGTGATCCACCTGCAGATGGAGTCAGGCACACTCAGCTGGGAGAGCTTGTCCTGTGCTGGAATCATGGTGTTAAAGGCGGAGCTGAAGTCCACAAACAGGATCCTGGCGTAGGTTCCTGGGGAGTCTGTAGGATGAAGTGGAGGGCCATGTTGACTGCATCGTCTACAGACCTGTTGGCTCCGTATGTGAACTGCAGGGGGTCCAGTGGGTCGGTGATGGATTTAAGGTGGGACAGCACAAGGCACTCAAATGACTTCATTACCACAGAGGTCAGGGCGACGGGTCTGTAGTCATTAAGTCTTATGATCCTTGATTTTTTGGGGACAGGGATGACAGTGGAGGCCTTGAAGCAGGCTGGCACATGGCATGTCTCCAGTGAGGTGTTAAAGATGTCTGTGAACACTGGAGACAGCTGATCGGCACAGTGCTTCAGGGTGGATGGAGAGACAGAGTCTGGCCCAGCTGCTTGCGGGGGTTCTGTCTCTTGAAGAGTCTGTTGACGTCTCTCTCCAGGATGGAGAGAAATATTCCAGGTAATGGTGTGCGATGTCCGCATTGGCGGAGATGCACAAGTGTACCGGAGCGTTTCCCTCTCCTCCGGCAGTTCACTGTGTGCGCAAAGGTGAGGGCACCTTGACCAGAATGTCCAGTAATTCCACAGATGTAGCAATGAAAGTGGGTATTAAATCCACAGGGGTAGTGGCCCTGATGTTCATGAGCTCTTCTCTAGTGAAAGAGCAACGGTACTTCCACACAACACTGAATTAACAAACAAAATAACAAAACACAACGCACACCAACACACCGAGGCAGCCATCCACAGTGCCATCTTGGACATCAGCAGCTGGTTGAGTGGTCTGAGCTTAGTCTTTGCTGTTAGCAGGTCCAGTGCATCATCATCATCACCAGGTCTAATGATCATTGTCTTTCTGCATGGTGGTTTGGGAAATCCAAATCTGCAACCACAGCCCAGACTTCTGAAACATGTCTTTGAGTGGTTTTTACACAGGACAACATGTCAACATCCTACTCATTATCAGGCTTATGTTCTGCCTCATGAAGTGCATCACTGTCCAACCTGTCAATTTCCATCAGATCATCCTCATTCATCACCATCATCCTCATCATCAGGGAGTGTGGGGTCACACAGCTCAGCCTCATGTCTGATACTTATGTTCTCATACTGTGGGTG
Organism: Lates calcarifer; assembly: GCF_001640805.2. NCBI lineage: Eukaryota > Metazoa > Chordata > Actinopteri > Centropomidae > Lates > Lates calcarifer. The sequence continues at coordinate 7,756 of NW_026115939.1, forward strand.
AATGTGTTTCAGTTTATTCAGGGCCTGTAGCAGTTTAAACCAGGTGACAGTCTGGAACAGACAGACTCTCAGAACTTGACACTCACAGTCTCTCAGTCTGGGTAATGCTTCAACTCTTGCACCTCAGATGGGACACGCACCACATTACCAGTGTCTGCCTTTGGGAAGTGGGATGATCTTAGCAAATGGAATACACTTGGCGATCAGATGTCTCTCCAAAATGAGGTCATGCAGCTCAGGTGAAATATCAACAAGCTCCTTGTTGGCTACAGCCAGAGAGGGCATGGCTCCTTTTTAAGATGATCATGACAGGTGTGACAGATCCATTCATCCTCTCTCTCTTCAGGAACTTTACACTGTTCATTCTGCAGCCATCATCACAAACATGAACATATTTTCCTGTCAGACATTCAGCAGCCACTTCTGAATTTTTGACATAATCTGACATTTGACAAAGTTTCACCTGGTTCACAAATGAAGCATTACAGACAGTGCAGACCTAAGTGGGGCCAGCATTTATATGTGATCTGAAAACAGATATGGCCTGTTTATCCATCTGTATTTCCTCTTTATTTTCATGGCACATCTCATGTTGTGCAGAATTTTTAAATTCTTATATCTGTCTTGCATTATTTGTTCCATGAGTTGTCTGTGTCTTATCCTGAAAGATTGATCTGAATCCTTCATTACTGTATTTGTTGCTTGAATAAGATTTCTTTTTGGCTCTATATGATTCACTAGAAGAATACTTTTCCTTCTTTTTTCTTTTCTGGTTTTCTTTTTGGTGCTTTCCCTGAGATCATTAGTCTTCTCTGCTCAGGTATCCTAGCCTGGAGACTCAAGGAGGCCTGTCCTGTACACACCCAACAGAGGGGATTCATCGAATCCGCTGGGTGCTCTGAGTATCTCTTGTTGATGGACACATTGCTGCGTATTGCTAAGAAGGAGATCACGCTGGCGGTGGTTTTTGTCGACTTTGCTGAAGCTTTTGACTCAGTCTCCCACAAACATATTGCCGAGGCGCTAACAAGGAAAAGTGTCGACGACGAGTGGATGAGGAGGCTCATCCAAGATGCCTATGATGGCTGCACCACAGTGGTGAGAACGAAGCATGGCAATACTGACAGGATCCACATCAAGGTAGGAGTGAAACAAGGTGACCCCTTGTCTCCCCTCTTTCAATCTGGCACTGGATCCCCTACTGTACATGTTGGAGGACAAGGGTGTGGGTTTTAAGGTAGGGTACAGCACTTGCCTTTGCAGACGACCTGGTACTGCTCAGTGATTCGTGGAAGGGCATTGAAAGGAACCTGCAGATCCTGAAAATCTTTTCAGGTCTGACAGGGTTGAAGGTGAGTCCGAGCAAATGCCACGGTTTTATGCTGGACAAGGGCCAAAGATGGTATACAATCAATGATTGTGAGGTATGGGAGCTGGCTGGAATGCCTATACACATGGTGCCTGGGCATGAGGCAGGGTATCTTGACGCCACCGTTGAGAACCTTGGTGAAGGACATGGTTGAGAGGATAGCACAGGCGGTGCTCAAACCTTCTCAGAAGGTTGAGATCCTGAAGACCTATGCCCTACTTAGACTAGAATAACCATCTGTTACTTAAACCAGTAGGTAACCAGACTGGGACTGTGTGATCTTCAGGTGAGCAGAGACTCTGATGAGGAGAACTGACCTGAGCTCCAGAGAAGTTGACCCCTCCAGCCTGGGGACCAGGACCAGGGGCCTCATTCAGGAGGACAGAAGGGGTTTCTGGGGGACCAGCAGGCACCAACAGGTTTGAGGTAGGCAGCTTTGTATCCACACCTGCCTCAAGGTAAGACCACGTCTTGCACCTGAGTTTTGAGCTGTTTGAGCCTTTATGGTGTCCCTTCTTACCTGTGAACCCCACTCCCTCCCCAGAGGCGGACCCCTATCTTGTGGAGTCCCTGGCCCACATGCTATCCATGGGTTTCACTGATGAAGAGGGTGGTTGACACAACACCTTCTGGCCAAAAACTTTGACATCAGAGCTGCACTCAACACCATCCAGTATGCCATACAGCCCTGGCCACACCAGCCCTGATGACTGTCCCTGAAATCACCTATACTAAACCAATGACGTAACCAGAGATCATTTCTACTATTTCCTGCAATCTTAGATCAGTTAGCTGAATACCGTTGTCATTAATCAGTACTTTAACGCATTAACCAACACTAACTCATTGATTATGTTTGTACTTCTTTAGTATGGATCTTTCCTAAACTCAAGTTTAAACTGATTCACAAACATCTGGTCTAAAATCATCAGGTCAATAAACAAAACATAAATAATGAACTGACAGTTTCCTCTGATCTGCTCATTATTTTACATCATACAGAGATGAAACAGTTCACAGAAAATTAACCCAAAGGGGATTTTATTATTGAAATAGAAACCTGAACGCATTCATATTTGAAAATATATGTATATATTTTACAGTCTTTTTTACAAGAGACTAACCAATTAATTTCAGAGCAGAGTTTCAGTCAGTGTTAACTGTCCTGTTAGTTTCTCTTAGTGACCCAATACTTAAAAAATAAATAAACAGTTTTACCTCCCAGGTGGTTTAAGATAGTGTGTAAGTGATAAAAGTGGTTTATGTGCATGTCATAAAATAGTAATTAAAAATTGTTATTCTGTTGAAGCAAGAGATCTATAGAATGTCCCTCCTGGTGTAAGGGCACTCCAGTTTAACACATGTGAACGTTACAGCTAGAGCTACATGAACTAGAATATATTTTTGATATTTTATTATTTGTATTTGTTTTTCAGATGCAGCAGCCAAACAGGCAGCTATTTCCTCATCAGTATACTTCAGTTCAACCTCCTGAACTTCCTGTTCTGCCCTCTTTTGATGATGTCGCTGTGTTGATGATGAGGAGAAAAAGACATGGATCAGGAAAGGTTGTTCTGTTCTCAACAGGAGTCTAGCTTGTGGCTCCACCCTGATGGCCGGCCGGTCTGCCCCCGCCCTCTCCTTCATGTTTTATCCTGCGTTGCACACGGGCCTGTAGCAAAAGGGGGGATAAATGACATAATCTGATCGCAGTGGTTTGCACCAGGCTTTGATTTTGATTTTGTACATATGCCTAGCTGTCAAGGATAGAAATACTTGCTTGTAATCACTGATATGCTTTTCAAGTGGGTGGAAGCATATCCATCAAGAAAAGAAGATGCACAAACAGTTGTAAAATGTTTGTAAAATGTTTCCCATGCCCGAAAACTCACAAAAACTTGACACACATGTCAGGACTGGCCAAAATGTATACATTTTAAAGTCATTGGACATGGGCAGGGGCAAATTGGCTCAACAGCTGCCCCTCAAAATTTTGAAAAATTCAGCCCCTCGTGTGAGTTTCACACACACATGAAAATTGGTAGGCTCATAGGCTCGGACCATTTGTTCATTATAATGACATTTTCCTTCTGAGATCAGACACGCAGACAGACGTCAGATCAGGGTGCGGTCGCTTGGTTCGCCTAGTGGACGCAGGGGGAATGTACTTAAAGTGCAACATGCCTCATCCATCACCGCACAAACCCCACCTGTCACTTTCACACCTGAGCCCAAAGTGACATAGCTGCTGGCATACTGACTGCTGTGGGAGGTGCTCCACCAGCCCGCTGTGGGGCCAGGGAATGTACTTAAAGTGCTACATGCCATAGAAAAATATTTTGAATGTGGTTTTATTTATGTAATGTCATTATTATTGTTATTGTTTCATGTAGATAAGATGATTTTTTTAAGATGAGTTTTTTCTCAATTTTTCATGGATACGCATCTCACCCCTTGTCATAGCTGAGGAGCTCATACCCAGCTGTGGCTGTGGCTCCAAGACCCAACCCAAAGCATTCCCAGCGTTCATAATATTGTGGGGGTTTTTTTATAAGTTCCTTTTGTCTGAGCATCAAAGTCAATAAAAACCCACAAAGAATGGTTAACTTGTTTGTGTTTATTTTTAATTGTTAATTTTTTATAATCAAAACAACTGTCTAAAATGGCTCTATCCAGCAGAGCATACTCCAGACTTATCACACAGAAATAACCTCTACTAGATGGAGTCAGCAAAGTGGAGCTACTTACCTTTATTGTACTTTCACTTACCTCCTATTATTACCCCCTTTTGTTCTACAGCTGACCATGGCCTTTCCACTTACACCAATCAGCTTTGACATTATGACCATCTTCATAATATTGTGTTGGTCCATCTTTTGCTGCCAAAACAGCCCTGACCCGTCGGGGCATGGACTCCACTAGACCCCTTAAACCATTCCTGAAGCATTTTTGCTTTATGGCTCAATGCATTATCCTGCTGAAAGAGGCCAAAGCCATCAGGGAATACTGTTTCCATGAAAGGGTGTACATGGTCTGCAACAATGTTTAGGTAGGTGGTATATGTCAAAGTAACATCCACCTGGATGGCAGGACCCAAGGTTTCCCAGCAGAACATTGCCCAAAGCATCACATTGCCTCTGCCGGCTTGCCTTCTTCCCATAGTGCATCCTTCCTGTGTTCCCCAGGTAAGCGATGCACACACACCCAGCCATTCACATGATGTAAAAGAAAACGTGATTCATCAGACCAGGCCACCTTCTTCCATTGCTCCGTGGTCCATTCTGATGCTCACGTGCCCATTGTTGGCGTTTTTGGCAGTGGAGAGGGGTCAGCATGGGCATTCTGACTGGTCTGCAGCTATGCAGTTCCATATGCAACAAACTGTGATGCATGTAATCTGACACCTTTCTATCAGAACCAGCATTAATTCAGTTCAGTTCAATTGATGCTTTATTGTCCCCCAGGGGAAATTTGCTCTCCCAGTCAGTATTGCAAGATGAGAATATAGACTGTGCTGTCGGATCAGAGCATGCGCCAGAGCACACTGGCACTGACAGAGCAAACTTCTTCAGCAATATGAGCCACAGTAGCTTGTCTGTTGGATTGGACGACACAGGGCAGCCTTCGCTCTGCACGTTAATCCATGAGCCTTGGCCGCCCATGACCGTATCGCTGGTTCACCACTGTTCCTTCCTTGGACTACTTTTGATAGATACTGACCACAGCAGAAAGGGAACAGCCCACAAGAGGTGCAGTTTTGGAGATGCTCTGACCCAGCATTCATTCATTTCATTTCACCTGTCAGTGGTCACAGTGTTACACCTGATCAGTGTATCTTAAGCATAAACAATTAACATACTTTTACTGACCTTTGATTACTTACCTTTGATTTGGCACCTGTCTCTGGGATCCTGGGGACTCTCACCCAATAGAGCTTACTCCTGCCTTAAACTGAAAAGAACTAGTTACAGTTACACAGTAAAACTAAGTGTTAGGGGTTAGGGAACAGTCCCCCAAAAGTGGTATCAGTCGACTCCAAATGGAGAAACATGCTCCTAAACATTCTGGGGGAAACATTTTGGCCGCCACACAAATTTTCAGACACCGGCTCAGCCCATTCCTTTCTATTGGAGGGACATTTTGGCCTATACCTCGGGAACTGAAAGTGTTATGAACTTGGGAGTGGGTGGCAGGTGCCCTAATACAGCATTTTATTCTGATACATATACACTAACAAAAACATCATTGCTCCTTGCATTTGGCCCCTCAGAGATGTGCATCTGTTTCAAATTCAAACAAACTTCTGTTATCTTTTGTTTTTAAACAGAATAACAAGCCCTTGGCCAGGACTATTGCTGGCCTTCTGGCCAGGAGAGACCAATGTAGGGGGTCTGGGCCCCAGCATGGAGGTCTTCAGACTCCCGGAGAGGTGAAGGTGGGAGCTGCTGAAGGGAGTGCTCGATGCTATGGATGAGGCTGCTGAAGCCAAACAGGACATTGTTGACAGCTCACATGGTCACGCAATTATTATTCTCTTTGTCTTTAAAATGAATGGATGCTGATGGCATGGATGAGGGGGAAAAAGAGGGGTGGAAATGAGGACAGTGGAAAGAGAATTTAAAAAATAAAAACTGGTCTTAAAAACATTTTACAACAACTTTTTACTGTTACAGTAATCATGATTATAACTGTGGCTTCTGTCATTCAACATTGTTTAAATATTCAAGGCAATATATAATATTCTGCATAAATGATAAAGAAAACATCTTGTTTACATGACCTATGCAAAGCACTGGCAGTCTGATGTCTTCAGAGCAGTCATTGTCAGAGGAGGAAGTTGAAATGTGTTTTCATGCCAGGGCCACTAGATGGCAGCAAGAGACTGCACATTAAGCCAGGATCAGTCACTTTGACATTTGATGATCCCCACTTTGGCAGGCAGAAACGCCTCCAGGAAAAGACAAACACATTAATGTGGCTTGGATGTAATGGTGGCCTACAAGCTATGCCACACGCTTGCACCTTGAGATGCATTTACAGCTACTTTGCCTTTATTCACAGAGCTCATTGTTTGTGTGAGGTACAAACGTTCTTCATGGTTCTTGATATTTATTCTTCAGACCAACAGGCTTGCCCCATGGTCCATTGGCATCACTTTCTGCTACTTTTTATGTTCAACAGAAAGTAGATCGTCCTTAGTAACGGCCACAGCAACCTAGATGTTGCTGTGTACACACTGTCACAGATTCACCACGCCAGCTGAGAGAGAGGAGAGATGCGTCCAGTGAGGTCAAAGCTGAATAGGAATATCATTTCAAGACATTTTTCAAGACATTTTTAGAGGCTTTTACTAATCAACCATTCTGTTTTTTTCTGTTTTTTTGTTTTAAATCAGGGTTATCACAGATTTGTTGATTAAAAGATGATTCCAGTGTAGGCTTACAAATGGATATTCTGCCTATTTAGGAAAAGTTTTGAGAGCAACAAAAAAACAAATTAATGAAATCAAAAACCTATGCAATAGGCTATTAAAATAAACAAATAATATAATATGAAGTCCTTACGTATCACTTGTTTTTTTTTGTGACAACACTGGCTTTTGAAGGGGGTTACAATAGGTAACCACACAGTCTCAGTAAATGAGTTATAGGCAGAGTGATATGATAGTGATGAGTTATTTTTTCAATTGACAATGGTTAGGTGTGCTGTCTTTGAGCATATTCTAAATGTCTAGTTGACCAATCAGATTGCTTTGTCAGAATTACTTGTTGTATGGCTTCATTATTACCTATTTTTCTTCAACACCAGACCATGATCTTTACCCTTATCCTAACCACTCCCTACCACATGCCTGGAAAAAGAGAAAACAAAAGTATTTGTCACAAACTTGGAAGTACCATCATATCTGTAACCATTGTGGATTTGGGAAACACAAAAGTATAGTAAATTGATTTAGTAGATTTGTATCTTTGGCTAGCAAGGTCATATACTCATGGGAAAAAATGTACCTCTGGGTTCATACTGGCCCACCTACCTACCTGTCAAATTTGGTGGCCATAGCACCACCTACATTAAGGTTAAGTTTGGCAAAAATCATACAGGAAAGGGGCCAAACGGTCTTAAAAGTGCTCAACACTTTCTAGGGGGGGTGCAACTTGGTTTCAGGTCGCTGCCACCTTCAAAGCAAAAGTTATTCAACTAAAACCAACTGCACCTTGGGTTCAGGGTGGCTGCAACCCCCTGTCCTCAAGTTGCACTCCACAAAAGTCATTACTCAAATATATATATATATACCAAAGAGGTGAATGAAGAAACTTTTAAAACTGCACTACTGTGTCATTTTCATGAAAGTAGTTTTTTGTGTGTCTTCAAGAGACCAAAAGGTCAAATTTTTCTTTTGCACATTTTCCTACAGGTGTGGTCTTCTACCATTGCTATACTATACTAAGATAGTGGGTGAAATATTTCATGAGGCTCCAAGATCAGAATTACTTATATGCACATGTCAAGTCTTGGAGACTGCCAGGAGTCTCCAGGGCTCCCTGAGAGACTTGCACTTTAAATTAATTTCTATACTAGTTTGTTTAATTTGTATGAGTAAATTAAAAACAATGCAAAGTCTTTAATTGTACTTCCTGTGTAAACATTAGATGGATGGGGTTTGGACTGCATGCTGAGTTCTCTTCAGAATTTTCTCAGTAATCATACCCTGAAAAATATCAACCAAAATGGCTTAAAATGATAACCAAAGAGGCTTATGATGAGTAGTCCTTATGTCTGTAAAGTTTTGTTGACTTCAATCACAAAATTTTATTGTTTTTTCTTTTTTCTGAAACTCATGGCTTTTTTTTTTTTTTACCATTTAGGTTCTTAAATGTAGAAGTTGGGTGTTTTAACCTTTATATACTCATCAGCCACTCCATTAGGTACACCTTGCTAGTACTGGGTTGGAACCCCGTTTGCCTTCAGAACTGCCTTAATTCTTTGTGCCATAGATTCAACAAAGCGTTGGAAACATTCCATTTTGGTCCATATTGACACGATAGCATCACGCAGTTGCTGCAAATTTGTCACCTGCACATCCCGAATTTAGATCATATTAAACTGCTATGACTGTCTTCTCAAACCAAACTGTTATTAGAGCATTTAACTCTCTTTCATCATTATCACTTAGTCTATACTCCACTGTAGTATGCTTTTTAAAACTCACTGTTGTGCTCTACTTTTCTCACAATTTCACACAAAGTTCTCATAAACTACTTTCTCAGATCTCTGCACTGAAAATGTGGATTTTAGATTCAAATCATTTGCATTTTTCTTTACCTTTCAGACTCAGCTGACAGTACACAGTACACAGGGTCGTGATAGCTGTAATAGGTTTTCATCACACCAGAATGGAGACATCTCTGTTGTTGTGAGATGAAGATCAGGTCCAGCAGTGTGTTCTTCTCTGTGGTTGCAGCAGTGATGAGTTGTGCACATCCTCTAGACTGAAACAGCTCCAGTATCGGTTTGCTTGCGCTGGTTAAAAGATTCTCGTTAAAGTCGCCACAGACAATGATGGGATGACAATCCAGGATCTCCAGTGAGTCCAATAGGCTGCTCAGGTTAGACAGGAATGATCTCATACAGTAGTCTGGAGGTCTGTACACAGCTGCAATCAGTGCACTCATGGGAGCTTCAACCTTCAAAGCCACAAACTCAAGGTCAGTTACATTATGAACATACTGTTTCTCATGAACCTGAATGTTGTCTTTGACATAAACAGCAACTCCACCACCACTTCTGCTGGCCATCTGTGGGAACTTTGTGTAGGACAGGTGTCTGTTGCGTTTGAACATGTTGTAACCTTGTAGGTGGAGACTCTCAGCAACAAAGGAGCCCTGTAGGTGAGTTTGTGAGACACATCTGCTAGACACAGTTCATGATGGCTCTTTATGTCATTAACATGAGACGGCAACCCTTCTGTATTGTGGTGAACAATGGCCAGAGTGTCAGGCCTGCTCAGTGTTTGTGTGATATGAAGAAGAGGCATCATATCGTCCAAACTGACTTGTCTCATGTTCTCCAGTGCTGCAGTGATTTCTGTGTTGGCATAGATTTTACTCTCATCCATGTCCAGTAGATGCAGTCCACTGAGAGAGGTCACTCGACTGATGGCAACATAAGCCATGCCGGGTTCAAAAATGTGGTTCAGTGAGACGACAGCTGATATTCTGGTCATACCTTGAACCATATGAATTGTACATGCAAAGGCCAGTTTAATGGGAAACTGTCTGTGAACCACTCCTTTCTGTTTCAGATTCTCTCTGCTCTCTCTATGTACACAAGGTTATCATGTACTCCTGATGCTCTGTTACTGCTGTTCCTTCCAGCTGTTTCATCATCCATCTTTAGTCCAAGCTTAGTGACACATGAGGATACATGATGTTGAAAGGTTACCACTCTGACTAAAGTAG
>NW_026115940.1:0-18225 GCF_001640805.2 Lates calcarifer
CCAACTAAACTAACCTTCATCATCAGGGTAACGGGTTATCCATCCATTATCTGTACTGCTTATCCTGTCTCATACTCATATTTTAGACTATAAGACATAAAGTATATGAACCCCGTGGATTACCCTTGAATACAACAAGATCCAAGATGCTGTGCTTCTTCACAGTGCACACTGGCAAATTATTATTTATGTGCTTTGTTCAGTGGGATAATTAATTAGAGAGGAAATGTCAGAGGTATGTACTTGACCCATTCAAACAGCCATTGATTGTTGAGATCAATCAAGCCCACAGTGTGGATTGAAAGCTCTTGTTATTTAAAGTGACATTTCATAGTGTCCTCTTTTTTTCTACCTCCACCTGAATGGAAATTAGGTGAAAAAACAAACCAAAAAAGCGTAGAGGACATTTTTCCTGCAATTCCTGCAAGAGTGAGACTTATACTAAGAGTCCTGTATCATGTGATACTACTCACGGACTGGCAGCTCCACATTGATCAATGAAGAGAAGGAAAAAAAAAATACAGGCCAATTGCTCCCAGAGTACAGTGCAGCTGCTCATTAAGTCCTGACAACAATACAAAGTGGTCAATATATCTGATCTGGATGGAGCGGTTGAAATATCAGCCCGATTGGGTGTGTAGTGTGGATGACAGAACACAACATCATCCTGGATGGAATCAATGGGAAATCTATTGCTATTCTTGGCAAGCGGTATTTAAAAGTCTTCTAAATGTGAGTTGTCCACAGGGTGTGACAAGCAGGATGAGAATCTCTCTCTGCTCCTCCTGTTTCTAGTGTAATGTAGGCATATTACAAAGTGGAGATGCTGCCAGAATATTTTTACTGTACATGTGCTTTTTAATACAGAGTAATATGGACCCAAAGACTAATGTACATACATAGTTGCTTGCAGGGGCATGGTGATGAGGGGAACTATGTTATCAAGGCCCAACATGGGGAGGTCCTTCAGAGAGCCTGTCATTAAAACATTGTTTTTATCTATAATTTATACAAATAATCTATTACTCTTGGCTAGATAAGTAGTTTGACAGACTTTTTCTTGTACCTAAAACAATATTAGAGCTTCATGGCTCAGGGGAACAAGGGACTAATGTTAAAAGAACAATATTTGTTTTCCTCACTGAATGGACCTTAAGTTTTGGAGTGTGCTCTTTGGGAGAATATTAATAATTCATAGAATAATTCAAGTTAATTTAGAGGAAATTATTCGTGTTTACAAAGATGGATTTTTTTCTGGTTACTGAGGAAGTATGTACTATTTATTAAGGGAAACATTTAACAATAAACACAGCGCCATCTATTCAAGCCCCCTAATCTGAGTCTTGGACAGGGCCGGTTCTACACAGGCATATAGTATATAAGGGGGCAGTCAGAAATGTGAAGGGAGCATCGTTGGTACACATCATGGAGTATTTTACAGTTAGTGGAGCATTTTTGCTTATGACAGTGTTTTCTCCATGGAATTGTGTTATTAGCCACATATCCAATCCCCAACCTGGAGAGGTGGACTGCACTTTGTCAGGCCTCGACCCTGTGACCTGTTCAGCTCGGGTGTCCCACCTGAGGACTAAGCTTCTGCTGGAATAGCTCCTAGGGTCAGTGAGGCATGCAGACCCCCCGACCATGATAAGAAGGCAATACTTCAGAGGAAGACTGAAAAATTAAGATGAAAAATTAAATAACATAAAAGATTCCTCATCTAGGTTTTAACAGTTAACACCATAACGTACAGTTTAATTCTCAAATCTGAACTTAATTACCATTTACGTGGCCTCTGTAAAGATTTTAGACCCATTATATCTCTAAATATGCCTGTTGCTATACCTCTGCCAGTCCTGAAAAATAACAGGAATGCATAGCTAACACTTAAACTAATACCAATTTCACAAGATGAGCAGAAGCAATCCATACACCTTGTATGATTACGTAATGTAATCACACACTAACACAGTCCTTAGATGATACCTTTACTGACAGGCTAATTATACCATATTCCATCATTATAGGAGCCAGAGAATGCAATCCAGACTTTATTTTGGGAATCTGTGCATTATTAAGAACTGTGTACCTGGCAATCGCTACCAGACTCCATTGACAAAAACAGTAATTTTACCGGGCAAAAAACAGGAGTTGCTGGAGTACCACTGCCTCCATCTGTTAGTTTGTCAGTGTTATTGAGTGACTTTCAGTGGTGGAAGACGTATTCAGATCATTTACACGAGTAGAAGTGCCGCAGAGTAACTTAACAAACAAACAGATCTAAGGGATCTAACAGATCGAGGGAGCAGCGTTGTGTGTTAGTGTGTTCTCATCAGTTAAATTACTCTTTTTCTCAATTGACTCTGGTTGAGACAAAAAGCGATATTTCTGTTTACCGAGTACATTGTACGCTGTTTCATTCACAGACTGTTTGGTCAGGTGAATTGGTTTGTGCTTTATTATTGTTTAAATGTAAGCCATTATGTAACAAACATGTCTGCACATGCGTGGAGACGGATCGGGCTGTTTCGTGAAACAGGTTCAATCTAGATTCAATTCTGCACATGCGCAGAAGTCATTCAAACCCACGTTTAAACGGTTGCTTCTGTTTGCTAGTACTGTGAGAAAACGCCATTACTGAAGCTGCTAAAACAAACCATGGAGCTGTTTTTGTCGTTAACGAAAAAGGTCTGAATGCTAAAATAAACTTTGGAGCTGTTTTTTGTCGAACCACGAGTGAGAATGGACGCTGAACACACCTGCGGTGGCGACGGTGAAGAAGGCAAACAGTTAGCGGCTAGCGTTAGCATTAATGTTATCGGAGAGCGTTAGCATCAGCGTTACCATTGTAATGATATCCTTTACTTAAATACAGTGGGCTCTTGGTAATTTGTTTAAATCCCTGTTGTTTTCAACTTAGCGACATTTTAGCGTCATGACCATCCTGGTCATTTTAACTCCGTTTATGGTGGTTATCAATGTCGTTGTGGTGATCTTGTATGTACCGGCTACCTAAGTGTTAGCATCAGCGTTAGCGTTAGCATTAGTCTTATCTTTAAAGTGGATGGCTTTGGGTCTTTTATTTCTAATGTTGTCATTTTTTGTTTTCGGTGAGTTAAAGTGTTTTGTGCTGCAGCTTGGTCATTTTTAAATCGCTCCTGTGTTTCAGTGGTGGTATTGCATCGTTTTGCGCCTCTAGCTGGCTGGTTTACATCTACTTAAGGTCATCTATTGTCATTTAACGTTCTTTGTGGCCATTTTGTGTTGCAGTGTGGCAGTTAAACATCTCATTACGATCGTTTTGCGTTTTTCCTCTTTGTCGTTTGTGTCTTTGTAGCTTTGTGGTAGTAATCTGTCTATAGTCATCAATTGATCCCCTGTTGTGTATATTATTGATTGGTAATTTGTTTTGAGACTTCACCGAGCTCAGTTTTGAGTTTGAACTCTGTACTCCCTCCACAATTTTTAAGCCACAAGAGTAGGTCACAATGTATGAGCTGAAATATTCAAAATGATTTTAAAAATAGTTTTTCTCTCTGAGATCAATAAAGTCATGTACTAGTAACATAATTAATTTATTTCACCTCAGATCTCAGTGTGTGATTGTCAAGGTTCTAGTGTTCAGTTTTCAGTGTTGTATTCTTCTGCACTGTTCAGGTGTTGGAGGTGAACCCTTCTTTATTAATGAAGTTGTTTGTTGGACTTGTGTTTTCCAGGTTTACTGCTTCAGCTGCTGCAGCCTGGACACAAACACCAGCTCTCACCTGACAAACCAAACAGGTATGTGTCCTAAACATTCACCCTGTCTGAAAAATGTGTTGACGAGCTCAATTAGAAATGTTAGTCACAGTGTTATTGTTTAAATCCTTGGTATTTAATGAGTTTAGTATTGAATTAGGGCTATAATAACAAAATATTTTGCGATAGTCAATAGACATAGTCCATAGACATATAAGACATGGTCGATCACAACGTCGATAAAACTCATTCCACCTGTGTTTTGACAGACAGTACAAAAAGCCAATGATAATGAGAATAGTGCCACGCTGAACCAGTTATGTGGCTGGGACAGAGTTTGAAGCACATCAGAGGCCTGCACTATGAAGCCAGTTCGTTATCTGGCTTCACTAAACCTAACAATCACAGTCGGTCTTAGGACACTGGTTATCAACTCGTTAAGTCAACCCAGGATTTCCCGAGCGCATTTATGTGAGAGTAGGGGTACCTAATATTATATGACAAGCAATGCTGATAGCTGCATGTCATTTCATTTCTAGCAATGTCCAAAAATAACATTTAACAAGGTGAAATGTGAACAATATGATCACATGACTAGAATAGAAACACCTGAAATAATTTTCAACTCTCAATATCAGGAAGAGGATTTATTGTAAATAAGTACATAAATGCTTTTTACTTACTGTGTGAGCGTTTTGCTTTTTTTGTCAGATGGTGATTTATTTGATTCATTGTGAATATGGGATGCAGATAAAAAAGTGACAGTAATGTCAGACTGTTTCTGCTGCCAAAGCAGAGAGGAGAGAGTTAATATTGTTGTGGACATATGGAAAGACTTAACAAAAGGATTCCACACAGCTATAAAAATGTCTGTTGATCTTTATTATTTGTCACATTATTGTAAAGAATCCCTGTCGGAATCCTGCAGGAAATGATGGCGCTAGCTTTTCAGTGATCTGATCCTCTGAAGTTAACCTGCCCTGGAGCAGGTTAGCTGTTCAGCATAAGTTACCATGGTGATTTACTGCGATAAGAAGTGAACCACTATCATAGACTGAAAACCCAGTTAATCTGGGTCTAACTGCAGTTTCTGCTTCATAGTACAGGTGTCAGGTTATGTCGGTGCACACAGCACAGAGCGCAGGAGTAAACACACATGCTAATATTTTGGGTACTGCAGCTGCGCACACCTTTACGTCAGCAGTAGTAGCAAGATAAAAGAGAAAATGATGACTGAAAATGTTAACGGGCGACAGCGTTACTGAAGAAGACGCCTCAATGACAGAGGACTGACAGGTACAGAGAGCTAGTAGAGACAGACACAGCTGATAAAAACTCTGTGGGATTTGGGACCTGTGTCAATAGAAAATACAAATCTGGCTCAACGTTAGCGAGTTCATTCTACCATTTGCTCTCTTTGTCTCTTTGTTCTCTCTCTCCCTTTTGGCTCAACCGAGTATTTTGATCATTTATAACTGCTGCATATATATATATATATAGATAGATAGATAGATATGTGTATATGTATGTGTGTATATATATGTAGTTTAGCTTCAGCTTCTACATATATCATGTCTATAAATTATCAGAATATAGTAATAGTTCTAATCATTTTTAAAAACTCAGAATAGTTTTGTGGAAGTTTTTATTGTGCACTTCACAGTAACATACATGATTCCTCCAGTGATTACTTGACAATTAACATAGAAATGTAAAATTGAAGATCATTATTCTAATTAAATTTTCCCAAATATTTATTTTTATTGATTCTTAAAGATGTTTTGGGGTTAAACTGTTGATGAGGAATAGGCAGTAGTGTATTGATCATTTTCCTCTGTATGTTTCTCTTTGATTTCCTCCAGGTGTCTCCACTTCGTCTTCGTACAGTGAAGAAGTTCTTTGAGACCAGGACTGAGGCCTCCAGGTAATTCACAACCCGCTTTACATAAACTGTCCAACACAGAGCACTGACATGATAGATCTTCAGTAACTAATCTGAAGTCTGAATAGTTTGATTTATCACAAAACACTTAACTCTTTATGAAAGTTTATTTAGTTCATGAATGTACAGTTCAAAGAAACATCAGGTCTCTCTCTCTGTCTCTCTCCCTCAAGCCTGACACACACTAAAAGACTTTTAAAATCTTACCTGATCTATCAGATTTCACAGTTTTGTTCTAATTGTGTGTGATGTGACCAACACAGCACACCAACAACCAGTGTGGACTCTCAAACATGGCAGATGACAATGTCTCTTGATTGTTGTGCTTCTGTCTCAGTCAGCTTGCTCCCTGTGCAGTCCATCCACTGCTGTTGTGTGAATATGAGCAGCTTCTTCTGTCTTTGTGTAGAAAACAAATGTAACTCTTGGACAAGTTCTGATGAGTCCAGATCCACCTAGTTCACATTCTGGTTTCTTTGTAGATTTCCTGTCTTCTTTTCTGTCATCTTTTGACAGTTTGAAGTTCAGTACCCAGAAACTCTGTGCTTTTATTTTGACGTGTTAAGAGTCACATCTTTACATTCATGTTTGCTGTGTTTTTCTCCACAGGATTCAAACTGGAACCATCACAGAGGGAAGAGACAGACATGAAGATGTTGTCAGGTCAGTGTTAGTTTATTCTTTTCTTTAAACCTCTTGTCTGGAACAAAGAGCAACAAATTAAAGCTACTGTAACTTATCATTTTGAATTAGGATTTTTCAACAATGTGGCTGCAAAAATATGGAAACTATATGTATAGTTAGAATAGAATCCCTTTTGATAATTCGGTTTAAAGAGAAGTATAAAACAAAATAGAAATATACAGCTCAAAAGTTTTGATAGACATTTGATCATTTTATTCCAGACAAAATTGAACATATCACAGCAAAGATAATGATTTGACCACAAGGAAACACTAGTTGGGCTCAGGGTTCATGTAGTTATGAACATGTCTACTGAACATTGTTGTGATACAACTATTAGATCATAAGAAGATGAATGTTCTCACAAGTGTTTAATAAAGACATATTCATCAGTGGAAAATGTGCCCATGACTACATTAGAGAAAAACTAAGTGTTTTCACTTGAACAACAGGAATCCAACACAGTTCACAGTAGTTAGATGGTGGAGCTCTTTTATTTCATTAACAGCTTCCTAAAACTTTGCTTTTCTTTCATCCACTTCAGGTCTTCAGCTGCTGTCGTCTTCTCCTCCTCCACAGACAACAACACGGATTGATCACACAAACTCATCTGTAAGTCACAATAGTTTTTTTTACATATTAGACTCCTGACTAGACAGTTTGTGACTCTTTACTTTACTGTTACATTTAGTGACTAGACTGACAGTTTGACATCTTACTGTGACATTTAGTGACTCCTGACTACACTGACAGTTTTTGACACTTTACTGTTACATTTAGTGACTATACTGACAGTTTGACACCTTACTGTGACATTTAGTGACTCCTGACTACACTGACAGTTTTAACACTTTACTGTACTGTTACATTTAGTGACTAGACTGACAGTTTGACACCTTACTGTGACATTTAGTGACTCCTGACTACACTGACAGTTTTTAACAGTTTTTAATACTTTACTGTTACATTTAGTGACTAGACTGACAGTTTGACACCTTACTGTGACATTTAGTGACTCCTGACTACACTGACAGTTTTTAACAGTTTTTAATACTTTACTGTTACATTTAGTGACTAGACTGACAGTTTGACACCTTACTGTGACATTTAGTGACTCCTGACTACACTGACAGTTTTAACACTTTACTGTACTGTTACATTTAGTGCCTAGACTGACATTTTGACATCTTACTGTGACATTTAATGACTCCTGACTACTCTGACAGTTTTTAACAGTTTTTAATACTTTACTGTTACATTTAGTGACTAGACTGACATTTTGACATCTTACTGTGACATTTAGTGACTCCTGACTACACTGACAGTTTGTGACAGTTTTAAACACTTTACTGTACTGTTACATTTAGTGACTCCTGACTACACTGACAGTTTTTAACAGTTTTTAATACTTTACTGTTACATTTAGTGACTAGACTGACATTTTGACATCTTACTGAGACATTTAATGACTCCTGACTACTCTGACAGTTTTTAACAGTTTTTAATACTTTACTGTTACATTTAGTGACTAGACTGACAGTTTGACACCTTACTGTGACATTTAGTGACTCCTGACTACACTGACAGTTTTTAACAGTTTTTAATACTTTACTGTTACATTTAGTGACTAGACTGACATTTTGACATCTTACTGTGACATTTAGTGACTCCTGACTACACTGACAGTTTGTGACAGTTTTAACACTTTACTGTACTGTTACATTTAGTGACTAGACTGACATTTTGACATCTTACTGTGACATTTAGTGACTCCTGACTACACTGACAGTTTTTGACACTTAACTGTTACATTTAGTGACTAGACTGACATTTTGACATCTTACTGTGACATTTAGTGACTAGACTGACAGTTTTAACACTTTACTGTGACATTTAGTGACTAGACTGACATTTTGACATCTTACTGTGACATTTAGTGACTCCTGACTACACTGACAGTTTTAACACTTTACTGTTACATTTAGTGACTAGACTGACATTTTGACATCTTACTGTGACATTTAGTGACTCCTGACTACACTGACAGTTTGTGACAGTTTTAACACTTTACTGTACTGTTACATTTAGTGACTCCTGACTACACTGACAGTTTGACATCTTACTGTGACATTTAGTGACTCCTGACTACACTGACAGTTTTAACACTTTACTGTAGTGTTTACATTTAGTGACTAGACTGACAGTGTGACACCTTACTGTGACATTTAGTGACTCCTGACTACGCTGACAGTTTGAGACAGTTTTTAATACTGTACTGTCACATTTAATGCCTAGACTGACAGTTTGACATCTTACTGTGACATTTAGTGACTCCTGACTACACTGACAGTTTTAACACTTTACTGTACTGTTACATTTAGTGACTACACTGACAGTTTTTGACACTTAACTGTTACATTTAGTGACTAGACTGACAGTTTGACACCTTACTGTGACATTTAGTGACCCTGACTACACTGACAGTTTATAACAATTTTTAATACTTTACTGTTACATTTAGTGACTAGACTGACATTTTGACATCTTACTGTGACATTTAGTGACTCCTGACTACACTGACAGTTTTAACACTTTACTGTACTGTTACATTTAGTGACTAGACTGACATTTTGACAACTTACTGTGACATTTAATGACTCCTGACTACGCTGACAGTTTGTGACAGTTTTAACACTTTACTGTACTGTGACATTTAGTGACTACACTGACATTTGTGACAGTTTAACATTTACTGTACTGTTACATTTATGACTAGACTGACATTTTGACATCTTACTGTGACATTTAATGACTCCTGACTACTCTGACAGTTTTAACACTTTACTGTACTGTTACATTTAGTGACTAGACTGACAGTTTGACATCTTACTGTGACATTTAGTGACTCCTGACTACACTGACAGTTTTAACACTTTACTGTACTGTTACATTTAGTGCCTAGACTGACAGTTTGACATCTTACTGTGACATTTAGTGACTCCTGACTACACTGACAGTTTTAACACTTACTGTACTGTTACATTTAGTGACTAGACTGACATTTGACATCTTACTGTGACATTTAGTGACTCCTGACTACACTGACAGTTTTTGACACTTAACTGTTAATTTAGTGACACACTGACAGTTTGTGACAGTTTTAACACTTTACTGTACTGTTACATTTAGTGACTAGACTGACATTTAGTGACTACACTGACAGTTTGTGACAGTTTTAACACTTTACTGTACTGTTACATTTAGTGACTAGACTGACATTTTGGACATCTTACTGTGACATTTAATGACTCCTGACTACTCTGACAGTTTTTAATACTTTACTGTTACATTTAGTGACTCCTGACTACACTGACAGTTTTAACACTTTACTGTACTGTTACATTTAGTGACTAGACTGACAGTTTGACATCTTACTGTGACATTTAGTGACTAGACTGACATTTTGACATCTTACTGTGACATTTAGTGACTCCTGACTACACTGACAGTTTGTGACAGTTTTAACACTTTACTGTACTGTTACATTTAGTGACTAGACTGACATTTTGACATCTTACTGTGACATTTAGTGACTCCTGACTACACTGACAGTTTTAACACTTTACTGTACTGTTACATTTAGTGACTAGACTGACAGTTTGACATCTTACTGTGACATTTAGTGACTCCTGACTACACTGACAGTTTTTAATACTTTACTGTACTGTTTAGTGTTTTCACTTGAACAACAGGAATTCAACACAGTTCACAGTAGTTAGATGGTGGAGCTCTTTTATTTCATTAACAGCTTCCTAACTTTGGTTTTCTTTCATCCACTTCAGGTCTTCAGCTGCTGTCGTCTTCTCCTCCTGCACAGACAACAACACGGATTGATCACACAAACTCATCTGTAAGTCCAAACAGTTTTTACATTTAGTGACTCCTGACTACACTGACAGTTTTTAACAGTTTTTAATACTTTACTGTTACATTTAGTGACTAGACTGACATTTTGACATCTTACTGTGACATTTAGTGACTCCTGACTACACTGACAGTTTTAACACTTTACTGTACTGTTACATTTAGTGACTAGACTGACATTTTGACAACTTACTGTGACATTTTAATGACTCCTGACTACGCTGACAGTTTGTGACAGTTTTAACACTTTACTGTACTGTGACATTTAGTGACTACACTGACAGTTTGTGACAGTTTTAACACTTTACTGTACTGTTACATTTAGTGACTAGACTGACATTTTGACATCTTACTGTGACATTTAATGACTCCTGACTACTCTGACAGTTTTTAATACTTTACTGTTACATTTAGTGACTCCTGACTACACTGACAGTTTTAACACTTTACTGTACTGTTACATTTAGTGACTAGACTGACAGTTTGACATCTTACTGTGACATTTAGTGACTCCTGACTACGCTGACAGTTTTAACACTTTACTGTACTGTTACATTTAGTGACTAGACTGACAGTGTGACACCTTACTGTGACATTTAGTGACTCCTGACTACGCTGACAGTTTGAGACAGTTTTTAATACTGTACTGTCACATTTAATGCCTAGACTGACAGTTTGACATCTTACTGTGACATTTAGTGACTCCTGACTACACTGACAGTTTTAACACTTTACTGTACTGTTACATTTAGTGACTAGACTGACATTTTGACATCTTACTGTGACATTTAGTGACTCCTGACTACACTGACAGTTTTTGACACTTAACTGTTACATTTAGTGACTAGACTGACATTTAGTGACTACACTGACAGTTTGTGACAGTTTTAACACTTTACTGTACTGTTACATTTAGTGACTAGACTGACATTTTGACATCTTACTGTGACATTTAATGACTCCTGACTACTCTGACAGTTTTTAATACTTTACTGTTACATTTAGTGACTCCTGACTACACTGACAGTTTTAACACTTTACTGTACTGTTACATTTAGTGACTAGACTGACAGTTTGACATCTTACTGTGACATTTAGTGACTCCTGACTACACTGACAGTTTTAACACTTTACTGTACTGTTACATTTAGTGACTAGACTGACAGTTTGACATCTTACTGTGACATTTAGTGACTCCTGACTACACTGACAGTTTTTAATACTTTACTGTACTGTTTAGTGTTTTCACTTGAACAACAGGAATTCAACACAGTTCACAGTAGTTAGATGGTGGAGCTCTTTTATTTCATTAACAGCTTCCTAACTTTGGTTTTCTTTCATCCACTTCAGGTCTTCAGCTGCTGTCGTCTTCTCCTCCTGCACAGACAACAACACGGATTGATCACACAAACTCATCTGTAAGTCCAAACAGTTTTTACATTTAGTGACTAGACTGACAGTTTGTGACAGTTTTAACACTTTACTGTACTGTGACATTTAGTGACTCCTGACTACACTGACAGTTTTTAACAGTTTTTAATACTTTACTGTTACATTTAGTGACTAGACTGACATTTTGACACCTTACTGTGACATTTAGTGACTCCTGACTACACTGACAGTTTTAACACTTTACTGTACTGTTACATTTAGTGACTAGACTGACATTTTGACAACTTACTGTGACATTTAATGACTCCTGACTACGCTGACAGTTTGTGACAGTTTTAACACTTTACTGTACTGTTACATTTAGTGACTAGACTGACATTTTGACATCTTACTGTGACATTTAGTGACTCCTGACTACACTGACAGTTTTAACACTTTACTGTACTGTTACATTTAGTGACTAGACTGACAGTGTGACACCTTACTGTGACATTTAATGACTCCTGACTACGCTGACAGTTTGAGACAGTTTTTAATACTGTACTGTCACATTTAATGCCTAGACTGACAGTTTGACACCTTACTGTGACATTTAGTGACTAGACTGACATTTTGACATCTTACTGTGACATTTAGTGACTCCTGACTACACTGACAGTTTTAACACTTTACTGTACTGTTACATTTAGTGACTAGACTGACATTTAGTGACTACACTGACAGTTTGTGACAGTTTTAACACTTTACTGTACTGTTACATTTAGTGACTCCTGACTACACTGACAGTTTTTTAACAGTTTTTAATACTTTACTGTGACATTTAGTGACTAGACTGACATTTTGACATCTTACTGTGACATTTAGTGACTCCTGACTACACTGACAGTTTTTAATACTTTACTGTTACATTTAGTGACTAGACTGACATTTAGTGACTCCTGACTACACTGACAGTTTGTGACAGTTTTAACACTTTACTGTACTGTTACATTTAGTGACTAGACTGACAGTTTGACACCTTACTGTGACATTTAGTGACTCTTGACTACACTGACAGTTTTTAACAGTTTTTATTGCTTTACTGTTACATTTAGTGACTAGACTGACAGTTTGACACCTTACTGTGACATTTAGTGACTCCTGACTACACTGACAGTTTTTGATACTTTACTGTTAGATTTAGTGACTAGACTTACAGTTTGACACCTTACTGTGACATTTAGTGACTCCTGACTACACTGACAGTTTTTAATACTTTACTGTTAGATTTAGTGACTAGACTGACAGTTTGACACCTTACTGTGACATTAGTGACTCCTGACTACGCTGACAGTTTGAGACAGTTTTAACACTTTACTGTACTGTTACATTTAGTGACTAGACTGACATTTTGACATCTTACTGTGACATTTAGTGACTCCTGACTACACTGACAGTTTTAACACTTTACTGTACTGTTACATTTAGTGACTAGACTGACATTTTGACATCTTACTGTGACATTTAGTGACACCTGACTACACTGACAGTTTGAGACAGTTTTTAATACTTTACTGTTACATTTAGTGACTAGACTGACAGTTTGACACTTTACTGTGACATTTAGTGACTCCTGACTACACTGACAGTTTTAACACTTTACTGTACTGTTACATTTAGTGACTAGACTGACAGTTTGACACCTTACTGTGACATTTAGTGACTCCTGACTACACTGACAGTTTGAGACAGTTTTTAATACTTTACTGTTACATTTAATGCCTAGACTGACAGTTTGACATCTTACTGTGACATTTAGTGACTCCTGACTACACTGACAGTTTTAACACTTTACTGTACTGTTACATTTAGTGACTAGACTGACAGTTTGACATCTTACTGTGACATTTAGTGACTCCTGACTACACTGACAGTTTTTAATACTTTACTGTACTGTTTAGTGTTTTCACTTGAACAACAGGAATTCAACACAGTTCACAGTAGTTAGATGGTGGAGCTCTTTTATTTCATTAACAGCTTCCTAACTTTGGTTTTCTTTCATCCACTTCAGGTCTTCAGCTGCTGTCGTCTTCTCCTCCTGCACAGACAACAACACGGATTGATCACACAAACTCATCTGTAAGTCCAAACAGTTTTTACATTTAGTGACTAGACTGACAGTTTGTGACAGTTTTAACACTTTACTGTACTGTGACATTTAGTGACTCCTGACTACACTGACAGTTTTTAACAGTTTTTAATACTTTACTGTTACATTTAGTGACTAGACTGACATTTTGACACCTTACTGTGACATTTAGTGACTCCTGACTACACTGACAGTTTTAACACTTTACTGTACTGTTACATTTAGTGACTAGACTGACATTTTGACAACTTACTGTGACATTTAATGACTCCTGACTACGCTGACAGTTTGTGACAGTTTTAACACTTTACTGTACTGTTACATTTAGTGACTAGACTGACATTTTGACATCTTACTGTGACATTTAGTGACTCCTGACTACACTGACAGTTTTAACACTTTACTGTACTGTTACATTTAGTGACTAGACTGACAGTGTGACACCTTACTGTGACATTTAGTGACTCCTGACTACGCTGACAGTTTGAGACAGTTTTTAATACTGTACTGTCACATTTAATGCCTAGACTGACAGTTTGACACCTTACTGTGACATTTAGTGACTAGACTGACATTTTGACATCTTACTGTGACATTTAGTGACTCCTGACTACACTGACAGTTTTAACACTTTACTGTACTGTTACATTTAGTGACTAGACTGACATTTAGTGACTACACTGACAGTTTGTGACAGTTTTAACACTTTACTGTACTGTTACATTTAGTGACTCCTGACTACACTGACAGTTTTTTAACAGTTTTTAATACTTTACTGTGACATTTAGTGACTAGACTGACATTTTGACACCTTACTGTGACATTTAGTGACTCCTGACTACACTGACAGTTTTTAATACTTTACTGTTACATTTAGTGACTAGACTGACATTTAGTGACTCCTGACTACACTGACAGTTTGTGACAGTTTTAACACTTTACTGTACTGTTACATTTAGTGACTAGACTGACAGTTTGACACCTTACTGTGACATTTAGTGACTCCTGACTACACTGACAGTTTTTGATACTTTACTGTTAGATTTAGTGACTAGACTTACAGTTTGACACCTTACTGTGACATTTAGTGACTCCTGACTACACTGACAGTTTTTAATACTTTACTGTTACATTTAGTGACTAGACTGACAGTTTGACACCTTACTGTGACATTTAGTGACTCCTGACTACGCTGACAGTTTGAGACAGTTTTAACACTTTACTGTACTGTTACATTTAGTGACTAGACTGACAGTTTGACATCTTACTGTGACATTTAGTGACTCCTGACTACACTGACAGTTTTTAACAGTTTTTAATACTTTACTGTTACATTTAGTGACTAGACTGACATTTTGACATCTTACTGTGACATTTAGTGACTCCTGACTACACTGACAGTTTGTGACAGTTTTAACACTTTACTGTACTGTGACATTTAGTGACTAGACTGACATTTTGACATCTTACTGTGACATTTAGTGACTCCTGACTACACTGACAGTTTTAACACTTTACTGTACTGTTACATTTAGTGACTAGACTGACATTTAGTGACTACACTGACAGTTTGTGACAGTTTTAACACTTTACTGTACTGTGACATTTAGTGACTCCTGACTACACTGACAGTTTTTTAACAGTTTTTTAATACTTTACTGTGACATTTAGTGACTAGACTGACATTTTGACACCTTACTGTGACATTTAGTGACTCCTGACTACACTGACAGTTTTTAATACTTTACTGTTACATTTAGTGACTAGACTGACAGTTTTTAACAGTTTTTAATACTTTACTGTTACATTTAGTGACTAGACTGACATTTAGTGACTAGACTGACAGTTTGACACCTTACTGTGACATTTAGTGACTCCTGACTACACTGACAGTTTTTGATACTTTACTGTTAGATTTAGTGACTAGACTTACAGTTTGACACCTTACTGTGACATTTAGTGACTCCTGACTACACTGACAGTTTTTAATACTTTACTGTTACATTTAGTGACTAGACTGACAGTTTGACACCTTACTGTGACATTTAGTGACTCCTGACTACGCTGACAGTTTTTAACACTTTACTGTACTGTTACATTTAGTGACTAGACTGACATTTTGACATCTTACTGTGACATTTAGTAACACCTGACTACACTGACAGTTTTTGACACTTAACTGTTACATTTAGTGACTAGACTGACATTTTGACATCTTACTGTGACATTTAGTGACACCTGACTACATTGACAGTTTTTGACACTTAACTGTTACATTTAGTGACTAGACTGACAGTTTGACACCTTACTGTGACATTTAGTGACTCCTGACTACACTGACAGTTTTAACACTTTACTGTACTGTTACATTTAGTGACTAGACTGACATTTTGACATCTTACTGTGACATTTAGTGACTCCTGACTACACTGACAGTTTTTAACAGTTTTTAACACTTTACTGTTACATTTAGTGACTAGACTGACATTTTGACATCTTACTGTGACATTTAGTGACACCTGACTACACTGACAGTTTTAACACTTTACTGTACTGTTACATTTAGTGACTAGACTGACAGTTTGACATCTTACTGTGACATTTAGTGACTCCTGACTACACTGACAGTTTTTAATACTTTACTGTACTGTTTAGTGTTTTCACTTGAACAACAGGAATTCAACACAGTTCACAGTAGTTAGATGGTGGAGCTCTTTTATTTCATTAACAGCTTCCTAACTTTGGTTTTCTTTCATCCACTTCAGGTCTTCAGCTGCTGTCGTCTTCTCCTCCTGCACAGACAACAACACGGATTGATCACACAAACTCATCTGTAAGTCCAAACAGTTTTTACATTTAGTGACTAGACTGACAGTTTGTGACAGTTTTAACACTTTACTGTACTGTGACATTTAGTGACTCCTGACTACACTGACAGTTTTTAACAGTTTTTAATACTTTACTGTTACATTTAGTGACTAGACTGACATTTTGACACCTTACTGTGACATTTAGTGACTCCTGACTACACTGACAGTTTTAACACTTTACTGTAGCTGTTACATTTAGTGACTAGACTGACATTTTGACAACTTACTGTGACATTTAATGACTCCTGACTACGCTGACAGTTTGTGACAGTTTTAACACTTTACTGTACTGTTACATTTAGTGACTAGACTGACATTTTGACATCTTACTGTGACATTTAGTGACTCCTGACTACACTGACAGTTTTAACACTTTACTGTACTGTTACATTTAGTGACTAGACTGACATTTTTGACATCTTACTGTGACATTTAATGACTCCTGACTACACTGACAGTTTTAACACTTTACTGTACTGTTACATTTAGTGACTAGACTGACATTTAGTGACTACACTGACAGTTTGTGACAGTTTTAACACTTTACTGTACTGTTACATTTAGTGACTCCTGACTACACTGACAGTTTTTTAACAGTTTTTAATACTTTACTGTGACATTTAGTGACTAGACTGACATTTAGTGACTCCTGACTACACTGACAGTTTTTGATACTTTACTGTTAGATTTAGTGACTAGACTTACAGTTTGACACCTTACTGTGACATTTAGTGACTCCTGACTACGCTGACAGTTTTTAATACTTTACTGTTACATTTAGTGACTAGACTGACAGTTTGACACCTTACTGTGACATTTAGTGACTCCTGACTACGCTGACAGTTTGAGACAGTTTTAACACTTTACTGTACTGTTACATTTAGTGACTAGACTGACATTTTGACATCTTACTGTGACATTTAGTGACTCCTGACTACACTGACAGTTTTTGACACTTAACTGTTACATTTAGTGACTAGACTGACAGTTTTTAACAGTTTACTGTTACATTTAGTGACTAGACTGACATTTTGACATCTTACTGTGACATTTAGTGACTCCTGACTAGACTGACATTTAGTGACTACACTGACAGTTTGTGACAGTTTTAACACTTTACTGTACTGTGACATTTAGTGACTCCTGACTTACACTGACAAGTTTTTAATACTTTACTGTTACATTTAGTGACTAGACTGACAGTTTATTAACAGTTTTTAATTACTTTACTGTTACATTTAGTGACTAGACTGACATTTAGTGACTCCTGACTACACTGACAGTTTTTAACAGTTTTTATTGCTTTACTGTACATTTAGTGACTAGACTGACATTTAGTGACTCCTGACTACACTGACAGTTTTTAACAGTTTTTACTTTACTGTTACATTTAGTGACTAGACTGACAGTTTGACACTTACTGTGACATTTAGTGACTCCTGACTACACTGACATTTTAATACTTTACTGTACATTTTAGTGACTAGACTGACAGTTTGACACCTTACTGTGACATTTAGTGACTCCTGACTACACTGACAGTTTTT
>NW_026115941.1:0-19661 GCF_001640805.2 Lates calcarifer
TTAGGGTTATGATTATGCTTTTAACCAGAGATTAGGGTTAGGATCATGCTTTTGACCAGATTAGGGTTAGGGTTACGGCTATAAAACAGAGATTAGGGTTATATGATCTTTTAACCAGAGATTAGGGTTAGGATCATGCTTTTGACCATAGGTTAGGGTTAGGGTTTATGGCTTTTAGTTAGAGGTTAGGGGTTAGGGTTGCAACATTTAGCCCGAAATTAGGGTTAGGGTTACAGCTTTTAGTTAGAGGTTAGGGTTAGGGTTACAGCTTTTTGCCCAAAGATTAGGGTTAGGATCATGCTTTTGACCAGAGATTAGGGTTAGGGTTACAGCTATAAAACAGAGATTAGGGTTATGATCATGCTTTTAACCAGAGATTAGGGTTAGGATCATGCTTGTGACCAGAGGTTAGGGTTAGGGTTACATCTTAAAAACAGATTAGGGTTAGGGTTACGGCTTTTAACCAAAGATTAGGGTTAGGATCATGCTTTTAACCAGAGATTAGGGTTAGGATCATGCTTGTGACCAGAGGTTAGGGTTAGGGTTACATCTTAAAAACAGATTAGGGTTAGGGTTACGGCTTTTAACCAAAGATTAGGGTTAGGATCATGCTTTTGACCATAGGTTAGGGTTAGGGTTATGGCTTTTAGTTAGAGGTTAGGGTTAGGGTTGCAACATTTAGCCCAAAATTAGGGTTAGGGTTACAGCTTTTAGTTAGAGGTTAGGGTTAGGGTTACAGCTTTTTGCCAAAGATTAGGGTTAGGATCATGCTTGTGACCAGAGGTTAGGGTTAGGGTTTCAGCTTAAAAAACAGATTAGGGTTAGGCTTACGGCTTTTAACCAAAGATTAGGGTTAGGATCATGCTTTTGACCATAGGTTAGGGTTAGGGTTATGGCTTTTAGTTAGAGGTTAGGGTTGCAACATTTAGCCCGAAATTAGGGTTAGGGTTACAGCTTTTAGTTAGAGGTTAGGGTTAGGGTTACAGCTTTTTGCCAAAGATTAGGGTTAGGATCATGCTTTTGACCAGAGATTAGGGTTAGGGTTACGGCTATAAAACAGAGATTAGGGTTATGATTATGCTTTTAACCAGAGATTAGGGTTAGGATCATGCTTTTGACCAGAGATTAGGGTTAGGGTTACGGCTATAAAACAGAGATTAGGGTTATGATTATGCTTTTAACCAGAGATTAGGGTTAGGATCATGCTTGTGACCAGAGGTTAGGGTTAGGGTTACATCTTAAAAACAGATTAGGGTTAGGGTTACGGCTTTTAACCAAAGATTAGGGTTAGGATCATGCTTTTGAGCATAGGTTAGGGTTAGGGTTATGGCTTTTAGTTAGAGGTTAGGGTTAGGGTTGCAACATTTAGCCCGAAATTAGGGTTAGGGTTACAGCTTTTAGTTAGCGGTTAGGGTTAGGGTTACAGCTTTTTGCCAAAGATTAGGGTTAGGATCATGCTTTTGACCAGAGATTAGGGTTAGGGTTACGGCTATAAAACAGAGATTAGGGTTATGATTATGCTTTTAACCAGAGATTAGGGTTAGGATCATGCTTTTGACCAGAGATTAGGGTTAGGGTTACGGCTATAAAACAGAGATTAGGGTTATGATTATGCTTTTAACCAGAGATTAGGGTTAGGGTTACGGCTTTTAGCCACTTTTAGCTGGAGGTAAGAGTTTATAGCCTCAATTATTCATTATAATTGCAAG
This sequence comes from Lates calcarifer, assembly GCF_001640805.2. NCBI lineage: Eukaryota > Metazoa > Chordata > Actinopteri > Centropomidae > Lates > Lates calcarifer. The sequence goes on from NW_026115941.1 coordinate 1,710, forward strand.
CTACAAGTAGAGAATTTCTTTACAGTTCTGCATTCCAAAACCATTTTTGTGATATTAATTCAAAGATACTGAAAAACAACTCAAAAAGTTAAGCAGAACAACTTTATTGATTTTGTTCTGGACAACATTTAGCAAACCATGGCAAAGACAATGTCCAATGTTTGACCACTTGGAAACACTTTTAATTTATTCTCTCATCCAAAGTTTAATGGAGTGATGAGCACATATGAGGATATACTTATTACAGTCTTATACATCTCTAAACATCTTGAAGAACATTTAACTTTTGTTGTCTCTTCTTCACTCTTCTTCTCCTGTGAAGAGACAGAACATGTTAATCACAGAAACTGACCGAAGCCTCAAGTCCTGCAAATTTAATACAAATATAATTAATGTAGAAAAAAAGTTTAATTATCCCTCAAATCCTTCTATTACTACACATAATGTATCCTTTTCTTGTTATGTGTAATATTCCAAATTATCTCATACATTTGACAGACAGTATGACATTTTTCTGACATTGTCCACACAGTATACTATGACATTTTATGACCATTTTTGACACTTTACGAAATGTGACATTTTAACTTGTTTTGGATAACTATTATTTTGAAGTTGCTTATATATTACAGGTTAGTTTAATTGTTACCTCTATTATCATAGTACTCTTCCCATTACATATTACTTTTCTTATTCCGTATGACTAAATTTAGACATATTTTACTGTTGCAAACTACATCTAGTAAAAAATTACTCTATTACATCTTCCGTCTGATATTGCTAAATACTTTTACATTACTTCTATAAATACAAATTGCTTTATACGTTACTTTTATATTGCACATTACTTCTATTATTACACTTTCCTGATATGCTGAATACTGAACATAAACAGTTTAATGTCAGTGCTGGACAGTTGATGTAAAGCTGTTTACCTGGAGGCCTCTGTCCTGGTCTAAAAGAACTTCATTGTACGAAGACTCTCTGTGATCATGGACAACGTCTCTGTGATCGCGGACACTGTCTCTGAGATTATAGACAAAGTCTCTGCGATCATCGACAATGTCTCCATGAACGCCGGCAATGCCGACTAATCGGGGACCGAGTCACCACGAGTCATGGACAATGTCTCTGATCGTGGACGATGTCTCCCTCATCCTCAACAATGTCTCTCCGATCATGGACGACGTCTCAGCGATTGGGGACGATGTCGTGGACGAAGTGGTGACACCTGGTCTTCTGTGATCGTGGACTACGTCTCTGTGATCGCGGACAATGTCTCTGAGATTATGGACAAAGTCTCAGCGATCATTGACAATGTGTCTGTGATCGTGGACCAAGTCTCTGATGATAGACTGTTTCTCTGTGATCATTAACAATGTCAGCTGATCGCGGTCATGCCGTCGAATCGAGGAACCACAGTGTCACTACCGATTCTTGCGCAGAGCTCTGCGAAGCAGCGACAATGTCTCTGACCATGGACAACGTCTCTTTCATCTTTGACAAGGTCTCTGCGATCATGGACAACGTCTCTGAACGTGGACGATGTCTCCCTCATCCTCAACAATGTCTCTCCGATCGTAGACCATGTCTCTGTGATCATGGACGACGTCTCTGTGATCGTGGACAATGTTTCTGAGATTATAGACAAAGTCTCTGCGATCATTGACAATGTCTCCATGAACGCCGGCAATGCCGACTTATCGGGGACCGAGTCACCACGAGTCATGGACAATGTCTCTGATCGTGGACGATGTCTCCCTCATCCTCAACAATGTCTCTCCGATCATGGACGACGTCTCATCAATTGTGGACGATGTCGTGGACGAAGTGGTGACACCTGGAGGAAATCAAAGAGAAACAGAGAAAATGATCAATACTCTACTACTTTAATATACCACATGCTACATTACAACATTTTTATAAAATTACTGACAACGTGTTATAATGTGATTTATTTTGGTTGCAATTGTAATGGCTTAATATACTATTAGTTTTTTGACATTTTTAAGACCTTAATTTACGACATTATTTGAAATATCTTTATTACGATTATTAATAATTGTACTTTTTTACATGTTTGATGCCGATTACTTCTATTATTACACTTTTCTGATACATTGAACATAAACAGTTTAATGTCAGTGCTGTGTGTTGGACAGTTGATGTAAAGCGGATTGTGAATTACCTGGAGGCCTCTGTCCTGGTCTCAAAGAACGTCATTGTACGAAGACTCTCAGCGATCGCGGACAATGTCTCTGAGATTATAGACAAAGTCTCTGCGATCATCGACAATGTCTCCATGAACGCCGGCAATGCCGACTAATCGGGGACCGAGTCACCACGAGTCATGGACAATGTCTCTGATCGTGGACGATGTCTCCCTCATCCTCAACAATGTCTCTCCGATCATGGACGACGTCTCAGCGATTGGGGACGATGTCGTGGACGAAGTGGTGACACCTGGTCTTCTGTGATCGTGGACTACGTCTCTGTGATCGCGGACAATGTCTCTGAGATTATGGACAAAGTCTCAGCGATCATTGACAATGTGTCTGTGATCGTGGACCAAGTCTCTGATGATAGACTGTTACTCTGTGATCATTAACAATGTCAGCTGATCGCGGTCATGCCGTCGAATCGAGGAACCACAGTGTCACTACCGATTCTTGCGCAGAGCTCTGCGAAGCAGCGACAATGTCTCTGACCATGGACAACGTCTCTTTCATCTTTGACAAGGTCTCTGCGATCATGGACAACGTCTCTGAACGTGGACGATGTCTCCCTCATCCTCAACAATGTCTCTCCGATCGTAGACCATGTCTCTGTGATCATGGACGACGTCTCTGTGATCGCGGACAATGTTTCTGAGATTATAGACAAAGTCTCTGCGATCATTGACAATATCTCCATGAACGCCGGCAATGCCGACTTATCGGGGACCGAGTCACCACGAGTCATGGACAATGTCTCTGATCGTGGACGATGTCTCCCTCATCCTCAACAATGTCTCTCCGATCATGGACGACGTCTCATCAATTGTGGACGATGTCGTGGACGAAGTGGTGACACCTGGAGGAAATCAAAGAGAAACAGAGAAAATGATCAATACTCTACTACTTTAATATACCACATGCTACATTACAACATTTTTATAAAATTACTGACGTGTTATAATGTGATTTATTTTGGTTGCAATTGTAATGGCTTAATATACTATTAGTTTTTTGACATTTTTAAGACCTTAATTTACGACATTATTTGAAATATCTTTATTACGATTATTAATAATTGTACTTTTTTACATGTTTGATGCCGATTACTTCTATTATTACACTTTTCTGATACATTGAACATAAACAGTTTAATGTCAGTGCTGTGTGTTGGACAGTTGATGTAAAGCGGATTGTGAATTACCTGGAGGCCTCTGTCCTGGTCTCAAAGAACGTCACTGTACGAAGACTCTCAGCGATCGCGGACAATGTCTCTGAGATTATAGACAAAGTCTCTGCGATCATCGACAATGTCTCCATGAACGCCGGCAATGCCGACTAATCGGGGACCGAGTCACCACGAGTCATGGACAATGTCTCTGATCGTGGACGATGTCTCCCTCATCCTCAACAATGTCTCTCCGATCATGGACGACGTCTCAGCGATTGGGGACGATGTCGTGGACGAAGTGGTGACACCTGGTCTTCTGTGATCGTGGACTACGTCTCTGTGATCGCGGACAATGTCTCTGAGATTATGGACAAAGTCTCAGCGATCATTGACAATGTGTCTGTGATCGTGGACCAAGTCTCTGATGATAGACTGTTACTCTGTGATCATTAACAATGTCAGCTGATCGCGGTCATGCCGTCGAATCGAGGAACCACAGTGTCACTACCGATTCTTGCGCAGAGCTCTGCAAAGCAGCGACAATGTCTCTGACCATGGACAACGTCTCTTTCATCTTTGACAAGGTCTCTGCGATCATGGACAACGTCTCTGAACGTGGACGATGTCTCCCTCATCCTCAACAATGTCTCTCCGATCGTAGACCATGTCTCTGTGATCATGGACGACGTCTCTGTGATCGCGGACAATGTTTCTGAGATTATAGACAAAGTCTCTGCGATCATTGACAATATCTCCATGAACGCCGGCAATGCCGACTTATCGGGGACCGAGTCACCACGAGTCATGGACAATGTCTCTGATCGTGGACGATGTCTCCCTCATCCTCAACAATGTCTCTCCGATCATGGACGACGTCTCATCAATTGTGGACGATGTCGTGGACGAAGTGGTGACACCTGGAGGAAATCAAAGAGAAACAGAGAAAATGATCAATACTCTACTACTTTAATATACCACATGCTACATTACAACATTTTTATAAAATTACTGACGTGTTATAATGTGATTTATTTTGGTTGCAATTGTAATGGCTTAATATACTATTAGTTTTTTGACATTTTTAAGACCTTAATTTACGACATTATTTGAAATATCTTTATTACGATTATTAATAATTGTACTTTTTTACATGTTTGATGCCGATTACTTCTATTATTACACTTTTCTGATACATTGAACATAAACAGTTTAATGTCAGTGCTGTGTGTTGGACAGTTGATGTAAAGCGGATTGTGAATTACCTGGAGGCCTCTGTCCTGGTCTCAAAGAACGTCACTGTACGAAGACTCTCAGCGATCGCGGACAATGTCTCTGAGATTATAGACAAAGTCTCTGCGATCATCGACAATGTCTCCATGAACGCCGGCAATGCCGACTAATCGGGGACCGAGTCACCACGAGTCATGGACAATGTCTCTGATCGTGGACGATGTCTCCCTCATCCTCAACAATGTCTCTCCGATCATGGACGACGTCTCAGCGATTGGGGACGATGTCGTGGACGAAGTGGTGACACCTGGTCTTCTGTGATCGTGGACTACGTCTCTGTGATCGCGGACAATGTCTCTGAGATTATGGACAAAGTCTCAGCGATCATTGACAATGTGTCTGTGATCGTGGACCAAGTCTCTGATGATAGACTGTTTCTCTGTGATCATTAACAATGTCAGCTGATCGCGGTCATGCCGTCGAATCGAGGAACCACAGTGTCACTACCGATTCTTGCGCAGAGCTCTGCGAAGCAGCGACAATGTCTCTGACCATGGACAACGTCTCTTTCATCTTTGACAAGGTCTCTGCGATCATGGACAACGTCTCTGAACGTGGACGATGTCTCCCTCATCCTCAACAATGTCTCTCCGATCGTAGACCATGTCTCTGTGATCATGGACGACGTCTCTGTGATCGCGGACAATGTTTCTGAGATTATAGACAAAGTCTCTGCGATCATTGACAATATCTCCATGAACGCCGGCAATGCCGACTTATCGGGGACCGAGTCACCACGAGTCATGGACAATGTCTCTGATCGTGGACGATGTCTCCCTCATCCTCAACAATGTCTCTCCGATCATGGACGACGTCTCATCAATTGTGGACGATGTCGTGGACGAAGTGGTGACACCTGGAGGAAATCAAAGAGAAACAGAGAAAATGATCAATACTCTACTACTTTAATATACCACATGCTACATTACAACATTTTTATAAAATTACTGACAACGTGTTATAATGTGATTTATTTTGGTTGCAATTGTAATGGCTTAATATACTATTAGTTTTTTGACATTTTTAAAACCTTAATTTACGACATTATTTGAAATATCTTTATTACGATTATTAATAATTGTACTTTTTTACATGTTTGATGCCGATTACTTCTATTATTACACTTTTCTGATACATTGAACATAAACAGTTTAATGTCAGTGCTGTGTGTTGGACAGTTGATGTAAAGCGGATTGTGAATTACCTGGAGGCCTCTGTCCTGGTCTCAAAGAACGTCACTGTACGAAGACTCTCAGCGATCGCGGACAATGTCTCTGAGATTATAGACAAAGTCTCTGCGATCATCGACAATGTCTCCATGAACGCCGGCAATGCCGACTAATCGGGGACCGAGTCACCACGAGTCATGGACAATGTCTCTGATCGTGGACGATGTCTCCCTCATCCTCAACAATGTCTCTCCGATCATGGACGACGTCTCAGCGATTGGGGACGATGTCGTGGACGAAGTGGTGACACCTGGTCTTCTGTGATCGTGGACTACGTCTCTGTGATCGCGGACAATGTCTCTGAGATTATGGACAAAGTCTCAGCGATCATTGACAATGTGTCTGTGATCGTGGACCAAGTCTCTGATGATAGACTGTTTCTCTGTGATCATTAACAATGTCAGCTGATCGCGGTCATGCCGTCGAATCGAGGAACCACAGTGTCACTACCGATTCTTGCGCAGAGCTCTGCGAAGCAGCGACAATGTCTCTGACCATGGACAACGTCTCTTTCATCTTTGACAAGGTCTCTGCGATCATGGACAACGTCTCTGAACGTGGACGATGTCTCCCTCATCCTCAACAATGTCTCTCCGATCGTAGACCATGTCTCTGTGATCATGGACGACGTCTCTGTGATCGCGGACAATGTTTCTGAGATTATGGACAAAGTCTCTGCGATCATTGACAATGTCTCCATGAACGCCGGCAATGCCGACTTATCGGGGACCGAGTCACCACGAGTCATGGACAATGTCTCTGATCGTGGACGATGTCTCCCTCATCCTCAACAATGTCTCTCCGATCATGGACGACGTCTCATCAATTGTGGACGATGTCGTGGACGAAGTGGTGACACCTGGAGGAAATCAAAGAGAAACAGAGAAAGGAAAATGATCAATACACTACTACCTATTCCTCATCGACAGTTTAACCATCAACGTCAATTTCTGAATCCAGGATTTTAACTTGTGTTGTTTATTATACCTCAGTAAAACGTATTTCTTCTACCACAGACAGTCACGTACAGAATCATCATTTCAGATTTCAACCTTCTTCTTATTAACACATATTGAGAATGTCGTTGTTTTGTTTTGTTTTTGTTTAATGAACAACAACCAAATGTACAAAAGTTGTAACAGCAGCTCAAGACAATTCTTACTAAATAAGTGTAGAACTGGTTGTTTTAAACTGTAAAGATATTTTTTAATCATACTACTATCATCCTATCATACAACAGCTAACATTGCCACACTTAATAACTTTTTATATGTTATTTTACTTATATCATTGATATTGTTAGGTATGACATAGTCTATTTGTCTAGTATATGGACATTAGAATTTCTGATAATGTATGATCGAACTGAAGTTAAGATATTTGTCAATCCTGTTTTGACTGATCCTCAACAATAACAATCCAAAGAGAAGGTGAGGAGAGCTACAGTCGATTAGTCCACAGGCAGAACAATATAAACTCTTTAATTTAAAAAAAAAATGTTAAAACCAAGAATGCCAAGAGGCCTGTGAGGTAGACGGCAGATATTACCGACATAATTAATCAGTTCTTCTCTATTCAAAGTAAATTAATTAAATATTAAGGTTTGAGCTGAGATTTTACTAGTAACACTGAATGGAAAGACTGAGAGTAGTTGCTGACATTAATAACGCAGCTCATCGACAGTCTGGGTAAATGTTTTGGACATGTACCTGTATGGTCTGTGAGGTGATGTTGGTGTCTTCATCCAGGATGCAGCAGCTGCAAGTAGACCTGGAACACACAATTACAAGATTTGAAACACTGAGTAACTAACTAACCTAAAATGATAAAGAAAACCTTTTACCAATAGAACACTACTACAGTGTAGATGAACACAAAAAATAAGCATTAAAGCCTAAGTTTGACTTTTAAAGCTTAAATTTCAGATACAAATGAAAGCTGACCATAAATGTGTGTAACACAGCCAGGTAGACACACAAAATGACCAGGATGGTACACACCATTACAAAGAGACACAACATGTTTGTAAAGTTACCGCAGAGAGAAGTAAACAAACTAGCAAGAGGTGCTATCTGTGCTATTGTCAGTCCACCTTCAGGGACCACAACTCACGTCACATAAACACACTCTTACCCACACAGTAAAAGCGACTGAGAAAGTAAATGAGGACCGAAAATGTAACTAACAGAGAGAGCTAATGTTAGCCGCTAAAGCTAATGCTAACGCTCGCTGCTAACTCGTTAGCTGGTTAGCCTTACCTGTGCTCGGCTCCAACGCTTGTTTTTAACACCGTGGCTCGTACAGTAATGAAGTTTCTCCACGTTCTAACAAACCAACGCGACGAAGCGACGATCCAGACGTTGGTTTTACTTCATATTTTCACTCGTTTTTCTGAATTTGTTTGTCCTCCGCTCCGCACCGCTCTACTCTGTTCTGCTCTGCTCTGTCCGCTGCCGGTCACGTTCAGAGACGCCATGCGCCGCAGCCAATGACGTCACACGCCAGCCAACGTCGGTAGGCAAACGCGGATTGGTCGGCTCACTGTGCTCCGCCAAGAAACCGGTTCTGATTGGTCGAATTACCAGCAGAGATTTTTTTAAATAATACTTACAAAGTGTAAGGAGAATATTCAGAACCGGTAAAACATTTCATAATGTATAATGAACCAGCATTATAAAGACAAACAAATAACATAGATTAGAATATAGTAGAATAAAAATTATATTAATAACAAATAAAAAATGTAAATAAAAAAAGCCCAACAGATAGTTTTCCAATATTATGTAGAAATCTCTGCTGTATCTGGATTTCATTAATTTCAGGGACTTAACATAAAGTTGAAATTCATTACAAAAACCCACATTCATTGCTCTAAAACCAAATCATTATCTAAAGAAAAAAACAGTAGAAAGATAATAATTATTTATCATAGTCATGAATTTCTTTTGTTTAGGTGGAAGAAGTGTGGATGCTGTTGATTCTGTAGCTAAAGTTTCCTTTAAGTGAATGAAAAGTACATTAGACTTGTATTAAAACAGGACTGCCAAGAAACAATTATCTCTGTACTTTCACTAGCAGGTAGTTAAATTTTATTTAATTTCCTAGAGGGAGTCATCCCAAAGGGACTAAAAAAGTCAAGTCTAAGTCTCTAATCCATCTCATACAGTAGTATATAGTGTATGTGTACTGCAGTTCACAGTCAAAGTACTATTATTCTGAACCATTTTCTGACATTAAAAACAGCTTTTCTGTCAATAATAATAAATAGCTTTTTACTATTAATTCCAAAACTTAACTTAAAGCAGTTTGATAAAGACAAACCCAGGATGCCATATTGTGCTTTCTGTGATGATATATTTACAGTTATAGGCCACAGGGGGGCGCTGTAAAGGTAATAAAGCAACACTAATAGTACAGTAACTTTCCTTAACATCTGCTGTTCCTGTGATAGAGGAGTAAAGTAGGGGCTGCAGAGATAACGAGGAGACAGGTGATTAAAACGTCTGTACATCTGTTTATTTACAGCATAAAAATGGAAACGTTTCAAATTTCAACTGAAACAAATGCTGTCGTTTCATAACTGATGTGAAGGTTCAACATTTTTCAACAAAACAAAACTGAGCACCAACACCAGCTGAAGATAAAAAGAAAAATCTTTTTTTTAGTCAATATTTTCAGAAAAAAATAAAATAAATGTACAAATTCCCAGCAAAAATGAGAATAAAAAGTAAGCCAGTGAAAATTCTTGGTTCAAATGTTCCAACTTAAAAAAAAAGAAAGATAAAAAATAAATAAGTGATTATGAGGGGAGTCCTGCAGCGAGGATGCTTCCCAGCAGCGTCCGATCCTTCAGAGCATTTTCAACGTCTTTCTCCTCGATCTTCAGAAACACCTGCAGGAGGAGACGAAAACATCAGATGTTTGGTTTCCAGGTGATTACAAACCAACAGAATGAACTTTCAGTAGACTCACAGTAGAGTAAAAGGTGTTTAATGTACCTTGGTGAGACGAGCCTCTTTAGCTTTCTTCAGAGCGAAGATTCCTCGACTCTCCAGCAGACTGCAGAGCGACAAACACTCGCCCTGACCGACTCCTGACACCTGCCGCTGAGCGCACAGTCGACTGTAAACCTCGTGAAGCTGAAACCAGAGGAAACAAACCTCATTAGAGAAGAAACAGCTTTGTTAAAAACACCAGCGGTGCTCCAGCGCCACCTGCTGGGGACTGAGGTGCCGGTCTTTCAGTTTAACCAGAAACAAACAGAACACAGGAGCTGCTGGAATACCACTGCCTCCATCTGTTAGTGTGTGACTTTCAGGAGTAATCAGATACTTTACATAAGTGAAAGTACCACACAAAAATATAATGTAACACAAATAAGGCCCAGGTTCAAAAATACTCAGTTATCAGTCATCAGTTTATGACTTTTCTGTGAATCTGTTGATCATTTCACCTCTAATTTGGACAAAATAAATGTGTACAAATATAATCATTATTAACAAGTTTCAATTAGAACTGGAACTAAGAATTACTTTCATCGCTATTTCATCTGCAGTCTATTTTCCTCATTAATACTTAATTGTTTTGTCAATAAAATGTCAGAAAATAGCAAAAAATATTCAATATAATTTTTCAGAACCTAACGTGATTTATTTAAACAGCATGTTTTTGTCTAAAACTCAAAGAAATTCAGTTTCCTCTCATATATGACAAAGAAAAGCATCAACTCATCATATTTCATTTTATATTTTTTCCCAAAAATGACTGAAATAGGTCTTTTTGAAGCCGAGCTAAAACTATCACATGATAACACAAACACACTAACAGATGGAGGCAGTGGTATTCCAGCAGCTCCCAGTAAAATCCCTGTTTTTGTCAATGGAGTCTGGTAGTGGTATATAGTGATGTCTCATTCCTCCCTCTGTGTAAATAGAAGCGGTTCAGAGTCTCACCTTTCCCAGGACGACCTCTTTGCTCTTTCCGTTGCGGATGAGCAGCAGGAGGCAGCAGACGAGCAGCTTCTGCTGCAGGGGGAAACTCTCTCCCTCCGAGCCGCCGCTCTGAGACACCATCCGGTCGCCGTACACCTCCGACAGCACCCGAGCGACCTGAGGGAGGCTGACCCGGGACTCTGGACCAACCACAGGACGAGAGGTGATTCGGTCAGTGTCAGAACAAATATCAGGCAAAATAAAATAATGTCTAAATGACATCTAAAGTCAGAATAACTACAGACACTTTATCAACAAAATCGCAGCTTTACTCACCTTTAGTTTCAGTTGGATCGGCTGCTTTCTTTCTCTCATCAGACTCAACGATCTCAACAGCTCTCCTGGAAAATAAAAAGATCAATCTTTGAAAAAATCCAGCTCCTGATCGAATGTAGTTTTGCAGCAGACTCGAGTTTGAGTTTTACTTTGTGAAGGTGAAGTATTTACCTGCAGATGTCCAGAGCTTTCCTGGCGTCTCCCGACACCGCCGACACTTTCCTGGCGCAGAACTGAACGGCAGAGGCATCGAGGATCCCGTTGGCCGACGCCTGAGGAGCAACACAAGTCCCGATCACACACTCGTCCTCTTTGCTTGTGTTACATCTGACATGACTCCTGTGTGTGTGTGTGTGTGTGTGTGTGTGTGTTTACCTGTGCGAGTCGGTCCTGTACGATGGCGCTGAGCTCCTGTCGGCTGTAGGGAGGGAAGTGTAACAGCTGGGGGCGACAGTGAGGCCGGGCCTGAAGCCGGGGCAGGATCCGGTCCGTCAGGTCCAGAGCGTTGGCAATGCCTTTGAAATAAAACATGTTCATGTTATTATTACCGTCTGTTGTGCTGTGAACTATGACTTTAGTTTTAGACATTTAAACGCCTCAGTTTTTAAAATCCTTTTCATTCATATCCTCTCAGGGATCGACAGCGTTTAAACACATCTGCAGCTAAAAACAGACGTGTGCAAACTGTTATTATACAGATGTTTATCCTGTTTTCACAGCATCAAGTGTAAATAATTACATATTTTTTATTGATTAAACACAGATTGAACACAAAAGTACATTAGATCTTTCCCGCTGTGTGTTGGTTTTTCTTTGGCTCTCTGAAAAAAATAACCCGTGGTGCCGTTTTGTACAGAACTATCTCAGCCTAGTGAATAAAAGTCAAATGTAAATACTAGAAATATTTTTATTTCCTCCCGCAGGTTGAGGTTATTTTCTGAAGCTACAATTTACACATATCCCCTAAATGTCTCACAGGCAGACAGCTGCACACAGAGGCTTCAGTCCTCACTCAGTTACTGCAGACAAGTTTGAATGGATTGATTTTATCCCCCTGGACGAGCTGTCTAACTGAAGCCCATGTGGACAGATGTAACAGATGTGTCAGCGGAGACAACATCTGGCAGACGGAGCTCTTACCGATGAGACAGAGGCGGGACTTGGGCAGGTACGGCCACTCAAAGATGGTGTAGAGGACATCCTGAGCTTTACTGTCCAGCTGGTCCATCTCATCCAGAACAAGAAGCCTGAGGAGGAGAAACAAAGATGGAGTCAGAGTCTGTTCAGTCTGTTCTACAGCCATTTAAAGCCAGAGATGTCGGGTTTACTCACACGGCAGGGCCCGGGGCCGTCAGCAGCCTCTGCAGGCCGTTCTGCCCGCCGGACGCTTTCAGCTTGTTGGCCAGCAGAGGGAAGATGGCGTGGGAGCTCCTCAGGCTCATACAGTTCACAACCACCGTCTGCACCGACGACAGCTCGGCCTGAAGACAAAAAAACAACAGGTGGAGGTTGTTAACCTCTGGAAATATCAAAAAACAACAACTAAGGCTGCAACAGATGACTGTTTTCATTTCCAACTTTCACAACAAAATGTCTAAGGTGACTATTTTTACTGTTCAACCAACAAAGAGTCCACAACTAAAAGACAGTCGTATACGTTTTGTTGAGAACACTTTAAGTGCTCTGCAGGATCAGAAACCAGGATTCATCAGGGATCTCCTCTGGTCACATCCTCTGCATCAGAGCTGGTTGGTTATTAATCGCTCCAAAGTCAAAACAGGTTGTGGCTTCTAAACTTTGTGGTCTGCATCTTCTTTTTTTACTAAAGGACTTTGTGATGCTTTTAATTCTTCTCGCTTCTCTCTCATACAGTTGATCTTTTACATAGAGATGGGAATCAAGAACTGGCTCCAAATTGTTCAAACCATCAGGATTGTGTGCGAATCTAACCTCCCTGCAGTGACCTCAAACATCCAGTAGGTGGTGATAAAGCCCCATAGCTTCATCATCCAGGACGACAGATTCCCTCACGTGTCAAAGTACCTTCATCTCCTGCAGGACACAGTTGAGACAGGCTGTCTTGCCAGTGCCAGGAGCTCCGGAGATGTAGAGGCTGCCGGGGAGACTCTGCAGCACCTTCTCCTCCAGGAAAGACCGGATGGACGCCCGCTCGGCCTCCCTGGACAGGAGCCGCTCGGGGACGGCGGTGTGGAGCGCCTGCTTCACGCTCTGAAACCTCGACTCTGGAGGAGGAACGGCGAGGAGGTTAGAGACAGGAGACCTGAACCCAGATCGGTTCTTACTTCAACAAAAGATCAGCGACACTCACTTTCTGCGAACAGACGAACGACCGGCGGCTTCCTCTCCGAGTTCTGATGAGCGGGGCTTCCAGCGGGCGTTTCCTGACGTCTCGGGGACGGTCTGGACGTGGGAGAGAGCGGCTGTCGTGGTGACGAGGGGACGAGCTGACGGCGAGCTAACACCGGCGAGTTCTCGTCGAGGCCCAGTTTTCGGGGTGAGGCCAGGGTCAGCCTGCTCTGCTTCGGAGGTGAACCCAGCAGGGCGGCGCCGAGGTTACAGCCGTTATCATCACCTTCAGAGACAAAATACAAAATCATCTTTAAACTTCCAGGTAAAGAAGGGGACCCCGAGGCAGCTAAAGACTTTAACCATGAAAGGTAATCTTTTTACATGACTAATATTTGCTTCTGTTTGATTATTCCCTCAAATCCCGGTTGTATTTTTTGTGCTTTAGTTTTAGAACAACGTCTTCAGCCTGGAGACTCTTACCTGTGCGTTTTCGGGGGCTGAGGGGAAGCCGTGGTTGGAGACCAGGAGATGAGGGTGGTGGGCGTCTGGGCGACAGGAGGACGGGCTGATCGGCTGGACGTCTCGGGGAGAGTGGTCCAATCCGGGTCGGGGCGAGGTGCTGCTGAGGTTCCGGTTTGGTCGGTGAGGAGATCGGAGACTTCTGGGGCTGAGGCGTTTTTGGAGCGGGAGGAAACTCTGCAGGACTTGCGTCGGGGGAACTGAAGCGTGGGCTGAGCTCGGCCCTGAGAGCGTGTGCTGGGCATTTTGACCTGAAACATAAAGAAATGATTATTACTGAAACTGACTGGAAACATCAAGAGAACCGACTGTCGAGTGTCTAAATCTGCTACAGAACGTTTGGTCTTGTCTCCAAAATTTCGGAACAGATATTTCACCGTGTAACGTTGAATTTTGTCACATTACTTTGTGTTTTGTTTGGTTCTTGCACATCTATTTCCATACATGTGCTTCCCTCAATACCTGGGATATTTATTCAACAACAACATAAAAATGTGTAGCTCAACAAAATGGGAAAGGAATATGCAAATGTGCTAATTATTAGCTGAGAATTTGCAGCTTGGTCATTAGCTGAAACTGAGTTTTCATTATTTTCTGGTATAAATACTCTTTTTCACGTGCTGATTCTGAACCAGTTCCAGGACTAAAAATGACGTGCAGTAGTGCTGCAACTAAAGATCATTTCAATCCACAAGTTGTTTCTCAAGGTTGACGTCTTCAAATGTTATTCAGTCTTCTGTCATTGTCAACAGGGAAAACATAAATAAAGCATTTCTGCTTTACAAAGAGACTAAAATGATTGGCTAACTGAATTAAAGCTAACTGTTACTGTTTTCTTATTTACAATATTTTATAATTAAAAATGATAAATGCATCCTGTCTAATTCTTTCTACACGACTGATATTTGCTTCTTTAGAGGCTGTAAGTTCACATTTCGTTTTTCTAACGAGTGAAATAAAGGTTACATTAAGCTGAACGTAGTTATAACTTCATGTTAAAGCCTCAAACTGTCAGGCGACACCTAACAGTGTAAATATAACGTGTGTGAGGCGTGTAACTGTTTGTGAATCCTTATCTAACAGTTATATTTACATTACACAGGCAGCACAGCAGACAATACAGTGCTGTTAGCTAATGGCGCCAAGACAGAAGCGCTCCACCGCCTGCATTAAATTAACCCAGATTTCGCCATTAATACAACTCTGGTCTAAATCTAAAACATGTCCGGTTAATATGAGAATAATCCTGAGAGCAAAGGTTTAACGTGAAATGGAGATAATCGCGGTGTTTTTGACGGTAAAGTAGCAAACTAACTGACCCGGCGGCGAAACTGTTTCCGGTCTTTGATTAACGGACTATTTTAGCTTTAACCACTTAAGTTAACACGTTGAGGATAAACTTACCTTTCTAAAAGTTTTTCTCTGCTCAGAGTAGAGTCTCTTCTAGTGTCTTCTAGTGTCTCCTGGTGTCCTGAAGCCCTCTCTTCCTTCCTCTGTGACCGTCCTCTCCTGCAGCTTGCGCCAAAACACCTCTTCCTCCTCCTCTA
The DNA here is from genome assembly GCF_001640805.2 of Lates calcarifer. Taxonomy (NCBI): domain Eukaryota; kingdom Metazoa; phylum Chordata; class Actinopteri; family Centropomidae; genus Lates; species Lates calcarifer. The sequence continues at coordinate 17,256 of NW_026115941.1, forward strand.
CAGCTGCGTTTCCCGCCGCTACGCTCTGATTGGTCAGAGCAACAGCGTCTCTGACGCTCATTGGCTCAGGCCTGAGCGGATATTACGTAGTACCTTGCCGGAACTACGCTAAAGCCTGTGGCGCGAGTTTCAATAAAGAACTGTTTTGGCGGAATATATTTCCCGGGAACTTTTAGTACACTTATTAAAGTGTACTTTTGAGGTACTTTACTTTACTTAAGTGGTTTTATTGTACTTTAAACTAATAATAAACTACATTTCAGAGGGAAATACTTTACTCTTTACTTCATTACGTTTATTAAACATCTTAAATTACTATTTATTTTCCAGATTACATTCAAAACACATCACCAGTTATTACAATATTATGTGTTATTAAGAGTTAAAGCACCCACAGTTAAAATGGCTCCAACAAACACTGAAGTACAGTTTACACATTGATACTTTGATTATTTTTGAGTATGTAAACCCTTCCATTTAAAGTACTTTTGTGTAACTGATGACATTAAAAATAAACGATGAGAGCTTTATAAAAAGCTTAATATTTTACTTTTATCTATAGGAATCTACAGTAAAAAAAAAAAGTCATATTAAAGAGCCAAACAGTGTATGATGAAGTTAAAACTGTTTCTTTTGGGAATTTACAGGGAAACACTCTTAACTTTACTGTGGCAGGTTTCAGTAATATTAATGATAAATGTCATATAAATCTCTAGTCATTCACTGATTTAGATGACCCACCAGATGCTGTCAGTGCAAATTAAATTCTATTAATCATTATGTTGTGGAGATAAATTTCAGACTCATCTGTCAAACTCTGAATAAATAAAACCAAACTATCTGTATACAGAAGAGAATTACATTCTGAGGAAGTGACTCTAAATACAGTAATAATAACAAACAACAACAACAATGGCAGTACTGGTAAAATAAATAAAAACATTTATTAAACCATAGTTAATTTTTGCTCACCATTCAAATGTTAAATTGATGATGTTGATGGGAATGTAGTGAGTTTTACAAGTAGCTCCTGTACCTGATTATAAACCAAACTATTGGCAGTTTGATCATCACATCACAGACAAAACATGCTACGCCTCATTTAGCTCTTGCATAGCCGTTTAAGCACCAACTTCTCTGAGAGATAACAACATTATTCATCTGGTCTGTTTCCAAAAATAAAATGGAGTGGAAATGTAAACTAGCATAAAATGGAAAAACTGAATGAAAAAGATAAATGGACTGTATTTCTATATTGACTTTACACATCACATTCACTCGTTCACTCATTCATACAGTACTTATTGTATCTATAAACCGATGATACATCGGGGACAGTATAAGGTTCAGTCACTTGTCCACTTGGACTGGAGGAGCCTGGGATTGAACCACTGACCACCTGGTTGGTGAACGCCCTGCTCTACCTGGGTGAGAAGGGGCAAGAGGTTTGACTGGTATTATTGATCACTGATCACTGATGTCACAGGTTTTGTTCCTATTTTATTCACCTGTCAGCTGACCTGTATCCTGTAGATTTTGTCCAGGGCTCGTTGTTGACTGGCTCAGGAGATCAATGAAAGTAACCAGATTAAATCAGTGTTGCTGGTGTGTTTGAGGTGTGTAAATACTTGGCCTAGTCCCTGAAGGGAGGTTTAACTGTTTGTTGAGTTAAAACTTTGGCAGAACTGTTAAAGCTGGTGAAACCAGAGAGGTTTTTGGTCGTTCTCTCTCCAGCAGCCGTCCGACCATCGACCATCACAACACGTCTCCCAGCACTCGTCCCTGGTTTCTAGCTCCACGTGTTTTCTCTGTGAGAAAGAAAAGCAGGTTGTGACACTTGCTAAAGGAAGATTGCCTCTCTGAAAGTTCGCCAGAGAAATCTGAGAGGTCATGAGGTGAAAACAGAAAGTTCTGATTTTACTGTTTTCATTTTTGACCTGTGTCTCATCTTTGATTCTGTTGGTGTCAAATAATAGATCATTTGATCAAATGAACCTGAGAAGTTCAGAGAGGAAATGTCTTGTTGATGAAATTGTTAAAACTCAGAGACACAACAACTACTACAACTGTAGTATAAAACCTGAATACTCATGGTAATAAAATGCTATACAGCAGATGTTTGTCACTTACGGATTATTCCAAGTTTCACCAGGACTCCGATAATAATGAGGATAACAAGAGCAACAACACCAAGAACACCACCAACAATGGCACCAACCCTCTTCTCCTCTTCAGCTCCTGAATGAAGATGAGAAAGTGTCAGATTATCTTGTTCTCAGAGAGAACGTAGGATGTAGAGAATCAAAGAGTTTTCTAGTCAAGAAGAAGTCAGAGACATTTACCAGGATTTTCTTTCAAGTCTAGAGGTGTCATTGTTGTGAAGTCACTGGGCTCTCTCCTGTTGTC
>NW_026115942.1:0-22145 GCF_001640805.2 Lates calcarifer
TGGGTTCTCACTTCTTCTGCCAAAGCTTCAGCGTCTCTCAGTGATAAGACAGAGCCGCCTCATCCTCCTCCTCCCCGTGTGCTGTCATTGATCCATGTGAAGAATTCAGTAGCTGTGAATCAGACTGAAACTCTGAGCAGCTTCAGGAAAATAAAAACAGAAACTCGTGGTTCTGCAGCAGTTTAACGAAGCAGCATCGGGATCATCAATAATTCATCAGGGCGTTCGCTGTCCGATGGGCTGGTGCTCAGCAATTTCCTAAACCTACTCTGCATGTGTATATTTAATGGGGTGATATGAGGAGGCTCCTGTTCCATAAAGAAAACATGAAAGATAAAAGGTGGGGGAAAAAGCTGCTGGCTCGTTAGTTTGTCAGAACGCTGAGCGAGCAGAAACGTCAGGAGGCCGAGCTGATGCTGATGAAACGCTGAATAAATGTGTGTTCAGAGGAACATGAGGAAACACACAACACCTGTCAACACAAACACACACCTTCACTGAAACACAAAGAATCACAGCACACAGTTTGTTCTTCACAGAGTAACAGTCCAAACTGAACAACAGAGGAATCATCAGCAACACCATGAATCTGCTCATTCAAACATTCAAAACCTTTTCATGTCAATAAAAACAAGACATCTTCTGACCTGCAAATCACAGAGTCAACCGGAGGTATTCACAACTGAACAAACCAATCGATATAACAAGCAGCACAACAGGATTCATAACCATCAACTAACAATGTGTAAATGCATGTAAATGTCAGCTGATGTTGTTAAATGTCATGTTAAACTGTTCACGTCTCAACAGGAAGAGTTTCATAAAGTCATCCACAGAAACACACACAGTGTTTCAGCTGCAGATTATAAAGTTTAATGTCACTGAATATAAACAACGACATCAGTGGTTCATTATGATTCAGAATAAAATCACCTGAGATTCTCTGAGTTTGTTGAATCAGACTCAGGATCAGTTCACACACTGATGACCAGTTTACAGGAGGTGACTTTAACTCTGAAGGTTTAATCCATCAACCTTTAACCTGAGACTCTTCTTTCTTTTAATAAATGAAAACTTGTGACCCTGTTATAAACCTGCCTCGTTAAGCTCGTTAAGCTCCTCCTGACTGATCTGTGTTTCCTGTCCTCAGCTGATTGGTGGAGAGCTGTTCTTCATGTACAGTTGTGGGAACGCCCCTCCTGCCTCTCTACTCGTCTCACCTGACCAGGTGTCTGACGGCCGGTGGCACAGCGTCCTGCTGGAGGTGAACTCCTCCGCCCTGAGGCTGACCCTGGACCGGCAGCACCCGGCCTCCTCCGCCCTTCCCGACCCGTGCCGGATGATGCGCTCTCACGGCGCTCTGCTCTTTGCTCAGGACCCGGTTCCACAGGTCCGGGGTCGGCCACAGAGCTTTGTTGGCTGCCTGGAAAACCTGGAGCTGAACGGGGAGCGGATCGGAGCGGGGGAGGCGGAGGAGTGGACAGGGTCAGGGAGGAGGAGAGTGTTCGGGGTTTACAGGTGCTGCAGCAGAACGGCGGCCTGCGACAACAACCCCTGTCAGAACGGAGGCGTCTGTGAGGAGGACGCTGCCGGAGGTGAGAGCTCAGAGGAGGAGGAGGAGTTTACTGAGGAGGAGGAGGAGTTTACTGAGGAGGAGGAGGAGTTTTTACTGAGGAGGAGGAGGAGTTTACTGAGGAGGAGGAGTTTACTGAGGAGGGGGAGGAGTTTACTAAAGAGGAGGAGGTGTTTACTGAGGAGGGGGAGTTTACTGAGGAGGAGGAGGAGTTTACTGAGGGAGGAGTAGTTAACTGATGATTGATCAGGATTATTCACAGTTTATTATTTTATTCAACCATCAACACACAGAAACATTCAAGACAGAGGTTTGACAGAAACACTGGTGACTGACTGCTGATCAATAATCTGTCAATGAACCAAAACTGATTTAAATCTTTACATAAATCTTTTACATTAGTTTGAAACTAAAACTGGATCCTGGATCCTCCTGGGTCCTGGGTTCAGGACTAAGTTTCTTCCTTGTTGACGGTCTGATCTTTGTGGTTTAACTTCAGATGAAGTTGTTTCTCCTGCAGCTGAACAAGAAAACCAGCTCAGGTTTTCAGAGCCAGTCTGTTTCTCTGTGTCTGGGTTTGACCTTTGCTTTGATTATTTCCTGATGAGTGTGTGTTGTCTAAGACGTCAGGTGTGTTGTGTTTCCTGTGCAGAGCCTCGCTGCAGGTGTTCAGGACTCTTCCACGGCGCACGCTGCGGAGGCTGCCCGACAACCCCTGTTCCTCCCAGCCCTGCGCCCACGCCGGGGTGTGTTTCCCCAAGACCCAGGGATACATCTGCAACTGCTCCATGGACGACGCTGATGCACGGTAACAACAACAAGAGTACATCTGCAGCATGAGAGGAAAGAACTTCTTATATCTGCAGGAATAAAGACAAAGGAACCAGATCTTTATTTTAATAAAATGTCCAAATGATTGAAGAACCACAGAAACATGTTTTCAGCTCTGTAATCACTGAACTGTCATCTCTGTGTCCCACATGGAGCCATTGGCATGTTAGCATGCTAACATACTAATGACAGCAGAGCTGGTGAAAGAGGAAATAAAATGTCTGAACCATGGTCACATCAGCAGATTAAACTTCCTCTGTTTCTCCTCCAGGTGTCACAACCAGGTGGAGGTGTGTTCACCTAATCCCTGTCCTGGAGGCTTCAACTGTAAAGTCACTGACGGCTCCATTCACTGTGACCCTCTGCCTCAGGTCAGTCACAGCTGCAGTTCATCAGTGTTTTATTCTAACCTCAGTGTCTGATACTCACCTGAGTCCACCTGTGGTGCAGAAGGTGAACCCGATGATCGGCTACATGGAGATCATGGAGATCAGCGCCAGCGTTCTGGGTTTACTCTTCCTGGTTGGTGTCTTCATTTGCATCAGGAAACGTTATGTTCAGCACAAGAAGAAGAAGCCCGTCTGCGTCCAGGACTCCAACGGGTAAGATCCAGTTTCAGAGTTTGTTCAGGGTGAAGGTTTAAAGAACCAGAACCAGACTGGGTCCTGTGTGTTCCTCAGGTATTTCCAGCCCAGTTTGGCCAAAAGTCTGAAAGCCGAGAACCCAGAGAACAACCCCATCGAGATGAGCTCTCTGGTCGGCCCCACCAACGACCTCGACCACACCCCCTTCAGGTCGCTCCGCCCCCGCAGCCAGATCGGATCGTCTGGAGGCGGGGTTTCCAACTCCAAAGACGCAGGGGCCGGTGGTGTGCAGCGTGGCCCCCAACCTCCCGGCCCGGCCCCCGTCCTGCTCAGACAACGACTCCATCAGGAAGAACCACTGGGACATGGACTATGAAGGTCAGTTCAGTGTTTAAGGTGACGACAGGTTATGATCAATAGCACTGATCAATAACACTGAAAACCAATCAGATCGGCCACCAGTCTGTGTGAGGTTTGTCCTCAGAACACTGACTGTAAAATATATAGAAGTACATGATCTGTGTCTCAGCTCTTTAAAGAAACAGGATTCTTATCGGAATTCAAAATATTTCAAATCAGATTTCAGACTCAGATATCTGGATCAGCATCTGCTTCAGAGTTCAGCTTTACTCATCTCGGCCTGTTTGAGTATTTACTGTTGTTTCACAGAGAAAACCATCGATCAATGAGTTTAATAAATGATCAGAATCAGTCAATCTGTATCTGTGGAGTTAAACCATCAGCTGCTGCAGAGACAAACAGACCGAGGTCACTGTAAACAACTGTTTATCTGTGAGAGAGGTGCATCATGGGAAACTTATTAAACTGAGATGAAACATTCATGACGAGACGATCAGATAACATCAGGAAATAAAATGACTTCTCTCTGATCCCTCGCTCCTCTTCTCCTCTGGAACACCTCCTGTATTCACTCTCCTTCCACCCACCCCCACCCCCCCTCCTTCCATCCTCTCTCTCTCTGTCTGGATGAATCTGAGGGTAAATGTAGAAATGCTCCTTTAACTTTATATTTAATCTCCTCCTCCTGAGTTTACTGCTGGTCTGAGGTCAGTTCTCCTCTGATTCATGGGATTAGCACATTCCAGGCTGACCTCAGACCAGCTGACCTCAGCTCCAGGTTAAATCAGAGTAAAACTGTTTGTTCAGTTTTATATTAAATTCACTGAAAGTAACTTTATGATTCTTTTTCTTCATGTTGTTGTTTTTCATGTAAAATCTGTTAATTAATCATCGTTCTGATATTTAATAATCATCTTTAGGTTTCTCCTCCTGCTCTCATCTTCATCCTCCCTCCATGTGTCTCTCCTGCTCCTCCTCTTTGTTCCTTTGTGTTTTCCTGTAACAGATCAATAATCCTCCTCATCTCTGTTCTCAGGCGTTCGTCACGCCGTTGTTGCCCAGGTAACAGCGGCCTGGCAGGTCGTTCATCTGTTTGAACTTATCACAGAGTAAAGGACACGTTCCTCTGTCAGACGCCTCCTCGTTAAAGACACGGACTCAGTCCTGATCAGTACAGATCAGGATCAGACCCAGGTCTCAGACAAAGGCTCAATTTCAGCCTCTGAACTTCTCATTAACAAAGTTTCATTAATCAATCGTAGGTTTTAAGTTTGAGGAGACGTCTGGAGGCTGGTGTTGATGAGGGAGGTGTTGGTCTCGGTTCCGGCTCAGTAACCTGAAGCTCAGTGAACGTCCTGCTGCAGGCAGAAATATTCTGACACTAATCATGATTTTATTTTCTCCTCCACACTCCCTTTCACTGATTAATTATAGAAAAAAACCCACAGGCTGCAAATATTCATCACTTCACCAGGAAAACACAGAGACCTGAACAAATAAAGACAAATATTTATTCAGAGTGGAGTTTATTCAGGTTTCATCAGCTCCTGAGTTTTTATTCTGCTGAGCTGCAGGTGAGGAGTTTCCTCTGCATCTGAACCAGGTAGTGTTCACAGAGGAGACGTTATCCAGTCCAGGACTGGACCTGGACCTGGACCTGGACCTTGACCTTGACCAGACGAGTTGAAGTTGTGATGTTTGTCTGAGCTACTATTTCACAGGAGCTGCAGGAATAACAGAGTCTGGTAGTTTGTGAAGTTTGTCGTCTACAAACGTCTTTGTCACTTTGTCTCTCCTCCTCCTCCTCCTCCTGTCGTCTCTGACCTCCATCACTCTCTCTCGTCTCTCAGACTCCTCCTCTCTCTGTGAACTGATTGTGGTTCAGTTGTGGTTCAGTGTATAGAAGCTGTTTTCACGTGTTTGGAGGATGAAGAGGAGGAAGCTGAAGATGAAATCCTCCATCAGTTTTCAGATGTGGTCTCTGGTCTCTGGTGTCTGTCAGACACTCTGCTCTTTATCATTGTTATTATGTTCATATGTTTTCCTGCAGTGAAGTGATTGAAGCCAGAACTCACTGTTTGATTCTCACAGTTCTTGTTGTCAGAGCTGCAGTCACTTACTTTACTGACTGATTCTGACTGACTGTTTCTGGATGATTCAGCTGTAAAACCTCAGAGAGCAGATGAACTAATGTTCCTCATTCCTCCTGTTGCAGGTTGTGTTGTTGCTCAGTCGTGGCTCCTCTTCTTCGTTGGTTTGATGCAGCAGAGTTTTAAACGTTAACATCACAGACAGGTTCAGTTGATTATCATTTTACCAAAAACCACAGAATCCAACAAGCCAACAGTAATTATATTAATAAGAAATATAATCTGAGGAGGTTCAGATTTATTCACAGCTTTAGTCTCGAGTGTCACTACAGACGTAACAGTTCACTGTGTGTGAGTTTATACCTTCAGCTGATTTCATCCTCTGACAGCAGAGACCCTGTCCACAGCTTCAGGAGTCAGTTTCTGTTGAATAAAACACAAAGTTCATCATCTGCAGATGAACTCACAGAATCACAGATTCAACAACTCTGTTGATGTGAGTCAGAGTCAGTGCAGTGATCCAGATCCACACGGTCTCAGATCTACGGAGAGGATTTAATAATCAGACGTCTTTAATCCTCCTGACACAGAATCTGATCAGCATCAATACTGATCAATACCTCTGACTGATCTGTGGAGACCTAATGATTTGTGTTTGTGTTCTGATCTCAGTCTACCCTGCAGATCCGGATTATTACGGCCGTCCGTCCGTCCAGGAGTTCCCTCAGTTCGACATCGTGGAGGACACCTACTCCTCCTCCACCATGGACTCCAGGAGGAACTCTCGATTCGGCGGCTTCCCGTTTCCTCTGGACCGCTGCGACCGCCGTGCCCCACTCCCTCCGTGCTACAGCAACCAGAACCTGGACGACTTCCTGGGTCCGGATGGGCTGCCCCTCCCCAGCCCCCAGTGCCCCAACGAGTACACAGCCATCAGCTACTACCCCACCCAGCATGCCCGCAGCCTGGACAACGTGTCCACAGGATACAAGAGGCTGAGCATGAGGCTCAGCGTCGCCATGCCATCGTACGCCGAGCAGGCCGGCCCGCCGCCGCCCAACCCTGCCCAGCCTCAGACACGACCCGCGGGGCAGAACCCCCGCAGCTTTGACGGGTCCAGCATGGTGGAGAGCGACTACGGCAGCTGTGAGGAGGTGATGTTTTAGGGCGGAAGCGGCAGCTCAGAGATGAAAGTGACGTCTCGCTGATCCTCATTTCCTCAGAGGATAAAGTTCAGCTGAAGTGCAGCTCCGTCTGAGAGGAGGTGAAACCCTCAACAGTATTACTGACTCAACACCTTGTGAACTTCCTGCCTCTGAGAGGAGGCGTCTCCAAACATTTCTCCTCCCAACACAAACTCGTTGATCCGCTGGAGTTCGACAGGAGACGACTCCGATCAAACCCTGATCCAGAGATCTGATCAGCTTCATCACTGTCAGCTTTAAGCTGCAACTTCTGTTTCTCAACACGAACACATTTCACTGAACTCCTTGATGAGAAGAGGCTGGATCCTCACAGACATATAGACAGTGTCAGGGTGGTGTTGGTGCTGTAGATGTATTTTACCTGTTAGTGACTGTGAACTCGTCTCCTGGCTTTAATCAGTGTGAACTGGACCACAGTGTTTCCTCTGGTGGAGATATTCGTGTTAGTGATCAGGCTCTGCTCTGGGAGAAAGAGAATTCTTTCATGTTTCTGCAGCGAGACAGAAAAATGTCTACACAGCCATTTTAAATGGTGTAAATATACAGAACACAGCAGATTCAGAAGTCTGTGTTCAAACAGCAGTTTATAACAAATCATCAACAACAATCAACTATCATAATTAATCTATTGATTATCATCCTGATCAGTCATTAAAAATGGCAACCACTTTTGTCTTTAAACAGATTGTTAACATTTAAACATCTGAGGAGTTGGAATCAGAAAATGTTCAAACAACAGTTCAGTTGTTCTAAGTTTATAAAAAAGAAAATCTGACTTCACAACAACATTAAACACAATAATCACAAAGACTTTAACTTGAAAACAGACTGAAGGTTCCTGATTCAGCTGAAGAAGAAAATCAACGTCTGTTCAAACCCGAGCTGCAGAAAAATTTAAAGAGAAAGTCTGTTCAGCTCCAGTTAAATTAGAACATCTCACCTTCTGTCTCCAACATACGGCTTCCTGTCTGCACTCTGCGCTAAGCTAACAGCTTACAGAGCTGCAGTTTTCCTTTCAATAAAAACACCTCAAAGTTTAAAGAAATCTAAAAAACATCAAGACTTTGACTCGTCTGATGGATCATGTTTCACTGATCAGAGAAAACAGAGGGAACACTAAACTGAATGAATCAGTCACAGTGATAAACTGAGTTTAAACCCTAAAGGTCAAAGGTCATTTCCTCTTCACTCTGACCGGTGAACTGATGTTTAATGTGGTTTACCTTTGATGTGATGCTGTGCAGGTGTTGTGTTGTAAACAGTCTGTGCCTGTTGTTGAATGTTCATTGATAAAGTTTATTTTTGTATTAATGTGGGTCTCCCCATGTTCTGCTCTGCTGTTTCTCTGTGAGAGATTTTATTATGACTCCACCCTGTTTCTGTTTTTCACTGTAAAGAGAATAAAGATGTTCTATCACACTAACCTGAGATCAGATGCTGCTTCATCAGAGGAGGAAACCGTCTCCAGGATCAGGTTATCAGAGGGAATCATGGGTAATCAGATGACCCCATCCAGACCTGATCCCACGCTTCCAATGATGTATTATCAGACCAATCAGAGGCGGTTGCTAGGGGGAACACAGTCAGATGGCGTTTTTTCTGCCGTCGTTGAGCTTGCGTGCGTCGTCATTGGCTGCGTCGTGTGTCGTCACTGGTCATGACCTTGGGGGAGGAGCGTGGAGAGGCGGAGAAACGAAGCCGGAAAACAGATTTAAACCAGCGTTTGAACGGTTCTCTCGGTTTGTCAGTACCATGAGGAAACTGAATCACCAGAGAATCCTGGAGGTTAAAACAAACTGTGGAGCTGCTTTTTGTCGAACATGAATGAGGCTGGACGCTGAACACACCTGTAGCGCGAAGGTAAGGCTAAGGAGTGAACTAGCTAGCGGCGAGCGTTAGCATTAGCCTTCTCTGTTAGAGACATATTTCGACTTTATTTCCATTTTTTCCCCCATTTTTTTTATATCGCGTGGGTCAGAGTGTGTTTGTGTTTCCCTGACATGAGCTGTGGAACCCAACGTGGTGAAAACACATCGATCTCCTGATAGATGTTTAAATCCCTGTTGTGTTTGTTTACAGTCACTTTACCAACATTTTCCATCTCTCTGTAACTCTCTGTTCCATCCTGGTCATTCTAACTCAGTTTATGGCAGCCCTTCGTGTCGTTGTCATCGTTTTGTGTCAAATTGTGGTCAATCCGTATTGTATCGCGTCTGTACCTGGCTGCTTTACACCTGGATGCCAGCGTTAGCAGTAGCGTCGAGCGTTAGCATTAGCATTATCTTTAAATGATGCATTAGAAGCTTTTTCCTTTTTGTTTTCGGTTTTATTTGCGTGGGCTAAAGTGATTTGTGTTTCCGTGACTGTAGCGTCCCTGACATGAGCTGTGGAGGGTGGGAACAGTTTAGTCTGTTTCTCTGATTATCATGTCCTTGTGGTCATGTTGTGTCTTTACCTGGATGCTTAGTCTCTTTGTGGTCGTTCTCACTGCGTCTCTGTAGTTCTGCGTCCTGATCATTTTACGTTTCTTTGAGGTCGTTTTGTGTTTCGTTGTGGCAGTTCAGCATCTCATTGTGACCGTTGTGTCTTTGTAGATTAGTGGCAGTAATCTGTCCACAGCTATCAACTGACCCACAGTAGTGATGAGAAATTTCTTAAAACTTGACTGAGCTCAGTTTTATGTTAAATTCAATCTTGAAAACTAAACTTTAACTCTTTGCTCCTCCACAAGTTTGAAGCTCAAACATCTTAGTTCCTTTGCTGTTAGTTCAGCCCATTTTCTGAAACACTCCTCTAATGTTTGGAGAATGCTCTGGTTCATCTGTAATGATTAATATCCAGTCATTAGTTTGTTTGGACTTGATGCTTGTTTGAGCTCAGTTTGGTGTTAAAGGCTTGAAAACTACATTTTGACTCTGTGCTCCTCCGCAGTGTCTGAGCTGAGATCAATTAGAAATCATTACGCCAACATTTAAGCTTTTAAAGTCAAAATTATACTTTCAGATTTTAACATTGCTTTTCTCTTTGAGGTCAGTCAAGTTTTATTTGTAATTGTTGAGCTTTAGTGTTTAGTTTTCACTGTGTGAGTTTTAGTGGTAAAAAGTTTCATTACTCTGCCGTATTAGTTAGTTAATCACTGTTTCAGGTGTTGTACTTGTGTTTTCCAGGTCGACTTGCTCAGCTGCTGCAGCTTGGACAGAAACACTAACATCACCTTACAGACCAACAGGTATGTGTCCTAAACATGATAATGTCAGCACTCGCTTGATTTTTTTCATTTAGTGTCACTGGGTAAATCCCAGCTGATTCTGTCTGTGGTGGAAGAAATACTCAGACCTTTTACTGAAGTATCATAAACACAAGTTAAAATTACTGATAGTGTTTATTATTGCTGTGCAGTTCACAGTAACATACATGACTGCTTCAGTGATTAGTTGATAGACACACAACAATCATTTGACTTTTTCCCAAATATTTGTTGTTGGTTCTTCAGGAGGTGACGACAGTCAGCTGTTGATTTTCTGAAACAGCCTCTAATGGTTGTTAAATGTTCACGAGAGTCTTCGTACAATTAAGAAGTTCTTTGAGACCAGGACAGAGGCCACCAGGTAATTCACCAACAGTTTTACATCAACTGTCCAACAAAGAGCACTGATCTGTCCTGTTTAAACTGTTTATGTTCAGTATTCAATATATCAGAAAAGTGTAATCATAAAAGTAACTGATCATTTTTCTTTGCATGTTTCTCTTTGATTTCCTCCAGGTGTCACCACTTCGTCCACGACATCACCAAGAATCGCAGAGACATGGTCCATGATCGGAGAGACATTGTTGAGGATGAGGGAGACATCGTCCACGATCAGAAACGTTGTCTGTGGTCGCAGAGACCTTGTCAAAGACGGGAGAGGCGTTGTCCGTGATCAGAGACATTGTCCCATGCTTCGCAGAGCTCTGCGCAAGAATCGGTAGTGACTCTGTGGTTCCTCGATTCGACGGCATGACCGCGATCATGGAGATATTTGTCGATGGTTACAGAGACAACGTCTATGATCTCAGAGACATCGTCCACGATCATAAAGACATTGTCCATGATCGCAGAGACTTTGTCCATAATCTCAGAGACATGTCCGCGATCACAGAGACGTAGTCCACGATCACAGAGAGTCTTCGTACTATGAAGAAGTTCTTTGAGACCAGGACAGAGGCCTCCAGGTAATTCACCAACAGCTTTACATCAACTGTCCAACACAGAGCACTGACATCAAATGGTTTCTTTTCCGTATATCATAAAAGTGTAATAATAGAAGTAATCTGCAACATAGAAATAATGTATAAGTAATCTGTACTAGTAAAAGTAATTGGCAATATTAGAAATAAGATGTAATAGTCAAAGTAATCTGTTACTAGACCTAGGTTGCAACAGTAAGAACTATCTATAAATGTAGAAGTAATATGTAATAAGAAAAGTGATTAGATATTAAAGGTAACAGTTAAAGTAATCTGTAATGTAAAAGCAATGCAGAAGTAATAGTAATCCAAAACAGAAGCAAAAATGTCACGTTATAGTAAAACATAAAAATGTTTGTTAAATGTTGTGGTTCAGCTGTAATGTTGAATATCTCTGTGTTTTCATGGTTAAACTGTTGATGAGGAATAGGTAGTAGTCTATTGATCATTTTTTCTTTGTATGTTTCTCTTTGATTTCCTCCAGGTGTCACCACTTCGTCCACAACATTTCCAAGAATCGCAAAGACACGGCCCATGATCGGAGAGACATTGTTGAGGATGAGGGAGACATCGTCCGTGATCAGAGACATTGTCCATGACTCGTGGTGACTTGGTCCCCGATAAGTCGGCATTGCTGGCGTTCAGAGACATTGTCAATGATCGCAGAAACTTTGTCCATAATCTCAGAGACATTGTCCGCGATCCCCGGGGCATCGTCCACGATCGCAGAGACATGGTCCATGATCGGAGAGACATTGTTGAGGATGAGGGAGACATCGTCCACGATCAGAAACGTTGTCTGTGGTCGCAGAGACCTTGTCAAAGACGGGAGAGGCGTTGTCCGTGATCAGAGACATTGTCCCATGCTTCGCAGAGCTCTGCGCAAGAATCGGTAGTGACACTGTGGTTCCTCGATTCGACGGCATGACCGCGATCATGGAGATATTTGTCGATGGTCACAGAGACAACGTCTATGATCTCAGAGACATCGTCCACGATCATAAAGACATTGTCCATGATCGCAGAGACTTTGTCCATAATCTCAGAGACATGTCCGCGATCACAGAGACGTAGTCCACGATCACAGAGAGTCTTCGTACTATGAAGAAGTTCTTTGAGACCAGGACAGAGGCCTCCAGGTATTTCACCAACAGCTTTACATCAACTCCAACAACAAGAGCACTGACATTAAACTGTTTATGTTGAGTAGTCAGTATATAAGGAAAGTGTAATGATAGAACTAATCTGAAATATAAAAATAATGCATAAGTAATCTGTATTTATAGAAGTAATGTAAAAGTAATTAGCAATACCAGAAGAAGTATGAAATAAATCACAATAATAAGACATCAAAAACTGTCAAAAAAAGTCATGATGTAGTAAGATATTAAAAAATGTCATGGTATAGTATGGTGTCTAGACCGTACTCTTTTATATTATTTAACAGAAGAAACCCAACAATTCCCACCATGAGCAGCACTAAGCGACAGTGGCAAGAAAAAACTTCCTTTAAGAGGTAGAAACCTTGAACAGAAGCAGACTCAGGGTGGGCGGCCATCTGCCTCAACTGGTTGGGTAGTATAGTGAAGCATCAAACATGTTGTGAATATATTCTACTATAGTAAGGCATGTGTTTTCATGGTTAAACTGTTGATGAGGAATAGGTAGTAGTCTATTGATCATTTTTTCTTTGTATGTTTCTCTTTGATTTTCTCCAGGTGTCAACACTTCGTCCACGACATCGCCAAGAATCGCAAAGACACGGCCCATGATCGGAGAGACATTGTTGAGGATGAGGGAGACATCGTCCGTGATCAGAGACATTGTCCATGACTCGTGGTGACTTGGTCCCCGATAAGTCAGCATTGCTGGCGTTCAGAGACATTGTCAATGATCGCAGAAACTTTGTCCATAATCTCAGAGACATTGTCCGCGATCCCCGGGGCATCGTCCACGATCGCAGAGACATGGTCCATGATCGGAGAGACATTGTTGAGGATGAGGGAGACATCGTCCACGATCAGAAACGTTGTCTGTGGTCGCAGAGACCTTGTCAAAGACGGGAGAGGCGTTGTCCGTGATCAGAGACATTGTCCCATGCTTCGCAGAGCTCTGCGCAAGAATCGGTAGTGACACTGTGGTTCCTCGATTCGACGGCATGACCGCGATCATGGAGATATTTGTCAATGGTTACAGAGACAACGTCTATGATCTCAGAGACATCGTCCACGATCATAAAGACATTGTCCATGATCGCAGAGACTTTGTCCATAATCTCAGAGACATGTCCGCGATCACAGAGACGTAGTCCACGATCACAGAGAGTCTTCGTACTATGAAGAAGTTCTTTGAGACCAGGACAGAGGCCTCCAGGTAATTCACCAACAGCTTTACATCAACTGTCCAACACAGAGCACTGACATTAAATGGTTTCTTTTCCGTATATCATAAAAGTGTAATAATAGAAGTAATCTGCAACATAGAAATAATGTATAAGTAATCTGTACTAGTAAAAGTAATTGGCAATATTAGAAATAAGATGTAATAGTCAAAGTAATCTGTTACTAGACCTAGGTTGCAACAGTAAGAACTATCTATAAATGTAGAAGTAATATGTAATAAGAAAAGTGATTAGATATTAAAGGTAACAGTTAAAGTAATCTGTAATGTAAAAGCAATGCAGAAGTAATAGTAATCCAAAACAGAAGCAAAAATGTCACGTTATAGTAAGACATAAAAATGTTTGTTAAATGTTGTGGTTCAGCTGTAATGTTGAATATCTCTGTGTTTTCATGGTTAAACTGTTGATGAGGAATAGGTAGTAGTCTATTGATCATTTTTTCTTTGTATGTTTCTCTTTGATTTCCTCCAGGTGTCACCACTTCGTCCACAACATTGCCAAGAATCGCAAAGACACGGCCCATGATCGGAGAGACATTGTTGAGGATGAGGGAGACATCGTCCGTGATCAGAGACATTGTCCATGACTCGTGGTGACTTGGTCCCCGATAAGTCGGCATTGCTGGCGTTCAGAGACATTGTCAATGATCGCAGAAACTTTGTCCATAATCTCAGAGACATTGTCCGCGATCCCCGGGGCATCGTCCACGATCGCAGAGACATGGTCCATGATCGGAGAGACATTGTTGAGGATGAGGGAGACATCGTCCACGATCAGAAACGTTGTCTGTGGTCGCAGAGACCTTGTCAAAGACGGGAGAGGCGTTGTCCGTGATCAGAGACATTGTCCCATGCTTCGCAGAGCTCTGCGCAAGAATCGGTAGTGACACTGTGGTTCCTCGATTCGACGGCATGACCGCGATCATGGAGATATTTGTCGATGGTTACAGAGACAACGTCTATGATCTCAGAGACATCGTCCACGATCATAAAGACATTGTCCATGATCGCAGAGACTTTGTCCATAATCTCAGAGACATGTCCGCGATCACAGAGACGTAGTCCACGATCACAGAGAGTCTTCGTACTATGAAGAAGTTCTTTGAGACCAGGACAGAGGCCTCCAGGTATTTCACCAACAGCTTTACATCAACTCCAACAACAAGAGCACTGACATTAAATGGTTTATGTTGAGTAGTCAGTATATAAGGAAAGTGTAATGATAGAACTAATCTGAAATATAAAAATAATGCATAAGTAATCTGTATTTATAGAAGTAATGTAAAAGTAATTAGCAATACCAGAAGAAGTATGAAATAAATCACAATAATAAGACATCAAAAACTGTCAAAAAAAGTCATGATGTAGTAAGATATTAAAAAATGTCATGGTATAGTATGGTGTCTAGACCGTACTCTTTTATATTATTTAACAGAAAGAAACCCAACAATTCCCACCATGAGCAGCACTAAGCGACAGTGGCAAGAAAAAACTTCCTTTAAGAGGTAGAAACCTTGAACAGAAGCAGACTCAGGGTGGGCGGCCATCTGCCTCAACTGGTTGGGTAGTATAGTGAAGCATCAAACATGTTGTGAATATATTCTACTATAGTAAGGCATGTGTTTTCATGGTTAAACTGTTGATGAGGAATAGGTAGTAGTGTATTGATCATTTTTTCTTTGTATGTTTCTCTTTGATTTTCTCCAGGTGTCACCACTTCGTCCACAACATTGCCAAGAATCGCAAAGACACGGCCCATGATCGGAGAGACATTGTTGAGGATGAGGGAGACATCGTCCGTGATCAGAGACATTGTCCATGACTCGTGGTGACTTGGTCCCCGATAAGTCGGCATTGCTGGCGTTCAGAGACATGTCAATGATCGCAGAAACTTTGTCCATAATCTCAGAGACATTGTCCGCGATCCCCGGGGCATCGTCCACGATCGCAGAGACATGGTCCATGATCGGAGAGACATTGTTGAGGATGAGGGAGACATCGTCCACGATCAGAAACGTTGTCTGTGGTCGCAGAGACCTTGTCAAAGACGGGAGAGGCGTTGTCCGTGATCAGAGACATTGTCCCATGCTTCGCAGAGCTCTGCGCAAGAATCGGTAGTGACACTGTGGTTCCTCGATTCGACGGCATGACCGCGATCATGGAGATATTTGTCGATGGTTACAGAGACAACGTCTATGATCTCAGAGACATCGTCCACGATCATAAAGACATTGTCCATGATCGCAGAGACTTTGTCCATAATCTCAGAGACATGTCCGCGATCACAGAGACGTAGTCCACGATCACAGAGAGTCTTCGTACTATGAAGAAGTTCTTTGAGACCAGGACAGAGGCCTCCAGGTAATTCACTAACAGCTTTACATCAACTGTCCAACACAGAGCACTGACATTAAATTATGTAGTTCAGTATTCAGTATATCCAAAAAGTGTTGTGAATAGAACTAATCTACAATATAAAAACTATGTATAAGTTATTTGTATTAACAGAAGTAATGTAAAAGCAATTAGTATCAGAAGTAATATGTAACAAGAAAAGTAATATGTAAAGGTAAAAGTGATCTAATATTAGTGATTACAGTAATTCAGTAATATACAAGCAATGCAGAAGTCAACGTAATCCAAAAAAAGAAGTAGAAATGTCAGGTTATAATCAGAGATCAAAAATGCATAGTATAGTATGTGGTCAAAAGTGTATAAAAATGCCACAATATAGTAGAGAATCAAAAATGTAATTACACCAAGGCATGTAAAACCATCACATGTTTTGGGTCAGCTGTCATAATATAATAAGGCGTTAAAAATGGTCAAAAAAGTCAGAGTGTAGTAAGGCTTCTAAAACCATCAAAAAATAGTATTGTTAGGCATGAACAATGGTAAAAAAAAAAAAAAAAGGTCATAGTATAGTAAGGCTTCTAAAACCATCAAAAAATAGTATAGTAAGGCATGAAAAATAGTCAAAGAATGTCATAGTATTGTAAGGCATGAAAAATGGTCAAGAAAGTCATAGTATAGTAAGGCATGAAAAATGACCAAAAAATGTCGTAGTATTGTAAGGCATGAAAAATGGTCAAAAAAGTCACACTATTGTAAGGCATGAAAAATGGTCAAAAAATGTTATAGTATTGTAAGGCATGAAAAATGGTCAAAAAATGTTATAGTATTGTAAGGCATGAAAAATGGTCAAAAAAAGTCATAGTATAGTAAGGCATGAAAAATGGTCCAAAAAATGTTATAGTATAATAAGTCTTCAAAAATGATCAAAAAAAGTCATAGTATAGTAAGACTTCCAAAATAAGGCATGAAAAATGGTCAAAAAATGTCATAGTATAATTAGGCATCAAAAGCCCTCAAAAAAAGTCACAGTATTGTAAGGCATGAGAAATGGTCAAAAAATGTCGTAGTATAGTAAGGCACGAAAAATGGTCAAAAAAGTCACACTATTGTAAGGCATGAAAAATTGTCAAAAAATGTCATAGTATAGTAAGGCTTCCAAAATGGTCAAAAAATGTCATAGTATAGTAAGGCACGAAAAATGGTCAAAAAAAGTCATAGTACAGTAAGGCACAAAAAATGGTCAAAAAAGTCACACTATTGTAAGGCATGAAAAATGGTCAAAAAAAGTCATAGTATAGTAAGGTATGAAAAATTGTCAAAAAATGTCATAGTATTGTAAGGCATTAAAAATGGTCAAAAAAGTCACAGTATAGTAAGTCATGAAAATGGTCAAAAAATGTCATAATATTGTAAGGTATAAAAAATGGTAAAAAAAAGTCATAGTATAGTAAGGCGCAAAAAATTGTCAAAAAAGTCACACTATTGTAAGGCATGAAAAATGGTCAAAAAAAAGTCATAGTATAGTAAGGTATGAAAAATTGTCAAAAAAAGTCATAGTATTGTAAGACTTCCAAAATAGTCAAAAAAAAGTCATAGTATAGCAAGTCATGAAAATGGTCAAAAAATGTCATAATATTGTAAGGTATAAAAAATGGTCAAAAAAAGTCATAGTATAGTAAGGCACAAAAAATGGTCAAAAAAGTCATAGTATAATAAGGCACAAAAAATGGTTAAAAAAGTCATAGTATAGTAAGGCACAAAAAATAGTCAAAAAAGTCACACTATTGTAAGGTATGAAAAATTGTCAAAAAAAGTCATAGTATAGTAAGGTTTGAAAAATTGTCAAAAAATGTCATAGTATAGTAAGGTATAAAAAATGGTCAAAAAAGTCACAGTATTGTAAGGCACGAAAAATGGTCAAAAAATGTCATAGTATTGTGAGGCATGAAAAAAGGTAAAAAAAAAGTCATAGTATTGCAAGGCACAAAAAATGGTCAAAAAAGTCATAGTATTGTAAGGCATGAAAAATGGTCAAAAAAGTCATAGTATAGTAAGGCACAAAAAATGGTCAAAAAAAGTCATATTATAGTAAGGTATGAAAAATTGTCAAAAAATGTCATAGTATTGTAAGGCACAAAAAATGGTCAAAAAAGTCACACTATTGTAAGGCATGAAAAATTGTCAAAAAAAGTCATAGTATAGTGAGGTTTGAAAAATTGTCAAAAAATGTCACAGTATTGTAAGGCACAAAAAATGTCATAGTATTGTGAGGCATGAAAAAAGGTAAAAAAAAGTCATAGTATAGCAAGGCACAAAAAATGGTCAAAAAAGTCACAGTATTGTAAGGCATGAAAAATGGTCAAAAAAAGTCACAGTATTGTAAGGTATGAAAAATTGTCAAAAAATGTCATAGTATTGTAAGGCATGAAAAATGGTCAAAAAAAAGTCATAGTATAAAAGGCACAAAAAATGGTCAAAAAGTCATAGTATAGTAAGGCATCCAAAACCATCAGAAAATGTCATGGTATTGTAAGGCATGAAAAATGGTCAAAAAAAGTCATAGTATAGTAAGGCATGAAAATGGTCAAAAAATGTCACAGTATGGTAAGGCATCCAAAACCATCAGAAAATGTCATGGTATTGTAAGGCATGAAAAATGGTCAAAAAATGTCATAGTATTGTAAGTCATGAAAAATGGTCAAAAAATGTCATAGTATTGTAAGGCATGAAAAATGGTCAAAAAAGTCACACTATTGTAAGGCATGAAAAATTGTCAAAAAAAGTCATAGTATAGTAAGGCATGAAAATGGTCAAAAAATGTCATAATATTGTAAGGTATAAAAAATGGTCAAAAAATGTCATAATATTGTAAGGTATAAAAAATGGTAAAAAAAAGTCATAGTATAGTAAGGCGCAAAAAATTGTCAAAAAAGTCACACTATTGTAAGGCATGAAAAATGGTCAAAAAAAAGTCATAGTATAGTAAGGTATGAAAAATTGTCAAAAAAAGTCATAGTATTGTAAGACTTCCAAAATAGTCAAAAAAAGTCATAGTATAGCAAGTCATGAAAATGGTCAAAAAATGTCATAATATTGTAAGGTATAAAAAATGGTCAAAAAAAGTCATAGTATAGTAAGGCACAAAAAATGGTCAAAAAAGTCATAGTATAATAAGGCACAAAAAATGGTTAAAAAAGTCATAGTATAGTAAGGCACAAAAAATAGTCAAAAAAGTCACACTATTGTAAGGTATGAAAAATTGTCAAAAAAGTCATAGTATAGTAAGGTTTGAAAAATTGTCAAAAAATGTCATAGTATAGTAAGGTATAAAAAATGGTCAAAAAAGTCACAGTATTGTAAGGCACGAAAAATGGTCAAAAAATGTCATAGTATTGTGAGGCATGAAAAAAGGTAAAAAAAAAAGTCATAGTATTGCAAGGCACAAAAAATGGTCAAAAAAGTCATAGTATTGTAAGGCATGAAAAATGGTCAAAAAAGTCATAGTATAGTAAGGCACAAAAAATGGTCAAAAAAAGTCATATTATAGTAAGGTATGAAAAATTGTCAAAAAATGTCATAGTATTGTAAGGCACAAAAAATGGTCAAAAAAGTCACACTATTGTAAGGCATGAAAAATTGTCAAAAAAAGTCATAGTATAGTGAGGTTTGAAAAATTGTCAAAAAATGTCACAGTATTGTAAGGCACAAAAAATGTCATAGTATTGTGAGGCATGAAAAAAGGTAAAAAAAAGTCATAGTATAGCAAGGCACAAAAAATGGTCAAAAAAGTCACAGTATTGTAAGGCATGAAAAATGGTCAAAAAAAGTCACAGTATTGTAAGGTATGAAAAATTGTCAAAAAATGTCATAGTATTGTAAGGCATGAAAATGGTCAAAAAATGTCACAGTATAGTAAGGCGTCCAAAACCATCAGAAAATGTCATGGTGTAGTAAGACTTTTAAAATGGTTTAAAAATGTCATAGTTTTGGTCATGGTCAACTCATAGTATACTGTAATTCATTTTATTACAACCAACAACAATAGAAAAACCTAGATGTGGTAATATAGGCACTTAAGGGATAATTAATTCTTTTTCTCTATTTAATGTGTGCGTAATCAACTGTTCATTTAAAGTTTCAGGGCTTTAAGCTTTGGACAGTTCTTGTGATTAACATGTCTTGTCTTTGCAGGAGGAGGAGGAAAAGACTGCATCACCTGAAGAGGACAACGAGATATCTTCCACCTATCCTCATCTGCTTAATACTACACTGAATGTGGACTGAGAGAATAAAACAAAGTGTTTCCAAGTGGTCAAACATCTGTCATTATGTTTCCTGTGGTTTGTAAATGAAAATGTTGTCTAGAACAGAATCAATAAAGTTTTGCAGCTTAATGTTTGAGTTAAGTTTCTTTATTTTTCAAATTAACGTCACTCAGCTTGCAATGAAAATGTATAATTGAGACTAAAAATTCTACCTTATATCAGGATACAAGTGACTTCTGGCTACAAGCTGTAAAAGCCATAACCCTAACCCTAACCTCTAGCTAAAAGCCATAACCCTAACCCTAATCTCTAGCTAAAAGCCATAACCCTAACCCTAATCTCTGGTGACAAGTGACTAAAGACTGTAGCCCTAATCCCAACCTCTGGCGACAAGTGGCTAAAGATTGTAACCCTAGCCCTAACTTCTAGCTGAAAGCCATAACCCTAACCCTAATCTCTGGCGACAAGTGGCTAACCCTAACCCTAACCCTAATCTCTAGCTAAAAGCCATAACCCTAACCCTAACCTCTAACTAAAAGCCATAACCCTAATCCCAACCTCTGGCGACAAGTGGCTAAAGATTGTAACCCTAACCCTAACTTCTAGCTGAAAGCCATAACCCTAACCCTAACCTCTGACGACAAGTGGTTAAAGACTGTAACCCTAACCCTAACCTCTGGCGACAAGTGGCTAACCCTAACCTCTAGCTAAAAGCCATAACCCTAACCCTAATCTCTGGCGACAAGTGGTTAAAGACTGTAACCCTAACCCTAACCTCTAGCTGAAAGCCATAACCCTAACCCTAACCTCTGGCGACAAGTGGCTAACCCTAACCCTAACCCTAACCTCTAGCTAAAAGCCATAACCCTAACCCTAACCTCTAGCTGAAAGCCATAACCCTAACCCTAATCTCTGGCGACAAGTGGCTAACCCTAACCTCTAGCTAAAAGCCATAACCCTAACCCTAATCTCTGGCGACAAGTGGTTAAAGACTGTAACCCTAACCCTAACCTCTAGCTGAAAGCCATAACCCTAACCCTAACCTCTGGCGACAAGTGGCTAACCCTAACCCTAACCCTAACCTCTAGCTAAAAGCCATAACCCTAACCCTAACCTCTAGCTGAAAGCCATAACCCTAACCCTAACCTCTGGCGACAAGTAGCTAACCCTAACCTCTAGCTAAAAGCCATAACCCTAACCCTAATCTCTGGCGACAAGTGGTTAAAGACTGTAACCCTAACCCTAACCTCTAACTAAAAGCCATAACCCTAACCCTAACCTCTAGCTGAAAGCCATAACCCTAACCCTAACCTCTGGCGACAAGTGGCTAACCCTAACCCTAACCCTAACCTCTAGCTAAAAGCCATAACCCTAACCCTAACCTCTAGCTAAAATCCATAACCCTAACCCTAACCCTAACCTCTAGCTAAAAGCCATAACCCTAACCCTAACCTCTGGCCACAAGTGGCCTTTGGCTGAAAATGTTCACTTTCATACAACATTAAACAGACCAGCAAAATATTCAGTGTTCAGAAGTATTTATTTGAATCATCATTTATTAGTCCCACAGCAGGGAAATTCAGTGTTGCAGTAGCAAAAATAGAAAAAGGCATGATATAAACAAGACAAATTATAAAACAATATAATACATAACAATATCTAAAATTATAAACAGTATCAACAGTAAATCCAGGACTATGTACACAATAATAGATTGGATTTGAGAACTGATATTGCACTGTTTCAAACAGCAAAATACCAAAATTAGATGACAAATACAAAATCGAGCCTAACCTACAAACACTGTGCAGAGGTGTGAATATGTGTGTATCTGTGGAAAAGAAAGGTAAGATGGCTGCTTTGAGATAATTAATTTGTCTTAAGCTGCATGTCATGGTATAGTAACGCATCAAAAACTATCAAGAAATGTTATAGCGTATTAAAGTGTCAAAAACAGCCAAAAAAAGTCATAGTATAGTAAGACTTCCAAAATGGTCAAAAATGTCATAATATAGTAAGACTTCCAAAATGGTCAAAAAAGTCATAGTATAGTAAGGTATGAAAAATGGTCAAAAAATGTCATAGTATAGTAAGACTTCCAAAATGGTCAAAAAAGTCATAGTATTGTAAGCCATGTAAAATGGTCAAAAAATGTCATAGTATAGTAAGACTTCTAAAATGGTCAAAAAATGCCATAGTATTGTAAGGCATGAAAAAATGGTCCCAAAAAGTCATAGTATAGTAAGGCGTGAAAA
>NW_026115943.1:0-15904 GCF_001640805.2 Lates calcarifer
CTCCGATATATCGTCACCTTGTAAGTTGATATCATGTTAGCAAACAGTTGCTTTTTAGCCACCCCTACAGCAAGCTAAAATTAATTTAGATCCAGTACTCATTCTCTTTTAGTTCTGATTTTGTTCTCTACCAAGTCCTGAGGGAAATATCTGGCTCTTTCGCTGCTAAATGCTCCACTATGTTCACCAGCTAGTTGCTAACTCTGTCCCTCTGCCTTTAAGTGAAAACAGCTGCCTGCTGTCACCAAAATGAATGTGAGAGCAGCAAGAGTTAACCAAAACTGTGAAGGTGTTGGCTAGACATCTAAACAATAAACTGAAAATCACTATAAAGCTCTGTAAAGTTGAGGGGAGTCACAGATTCAGATGATAATCCTCCATTGGCTCATCACTACAACCAATCTCATTTACATTTTCATTTGACACATTGTCAGTCATTAGACACATTGTTACAAATATCCATGACAGACATTTAAAGGTCAGATTGGGGGGGGGGAATGTAGACACACGGCAGCTGAGGAGGCCAAATCTCCATTAGAAAATACTGAAACTTTTGCTAACTTAATGTCTCACATGAGGTTTTGATTAAGTAATTTTTTTTTGGAAAACATCTAATTAAAACTAACCTTCAGTACCTCAGCAGTGTAGTGTTAACTCCCCTTCCATATGAATTTACAAGTGCCGGACGACAAACAGCTTCAGGGCAGCACATAAGCTCTGCATCCTTCCTCAGCAGAGAGGTGAAATCCCAAGAGATAATTTTTGCAGTAAGGGGCATGAGCCGTGCCTCTGCTTTCGCCTGCCGGCCTACTTGCATCAAGCAATATTTAGCCTCTCTCCTCCAAAATTCTTGGCTACACTCCCAGAAAGAATGAAGGGGTGAAAGTGCAATTTCAGCCAGTGTCACAAATAGCAGCATATGGCTAATATAGTGTTGACATCACATATACCTCCTGTAGAGGTAGACAAAATACCAGGAGCCCCTTTCAAAATGCAATGCACCACCATAACTATAGCCTATCACAGAGACTTTTGACAAAACAATCATAACTCAAGTCCACTCGCTCGCTTCTTCTGGAGCTTTTGACCAGATAAAATAATCACCATCAGACTGTTCTGCTGTCTACTGTTTCTAAGGTCAGAGATGAATCATCAAGCTCCGCATTTAAGTTGATATGGATGAGAAGTCCTAGAGATGTCAAAATCATGGACAGGATCTACAATTCCAAGGCAAAAGAGCAGAATAGATCTGCTGGTGAAGACCACGTGATACAGCCAATAGCTCCAAAACACATGAGAAAGTGAACCTTGAGTTGAGACAGTTCTAGTTCAGCAATGAACAGTCAAGCTCAAACTCACAAAGGCTGTTTTTCTGCAGGTGCAGTGTACTAGATTGGATTATACTGACGCTGAATACGGGATGTATGAGGACAAATACTCACACACACACTTGTGATGTAAACAAATTGGTGGAGGTGAAGGCCAAAATTCACTATGTTATAGACAAAGATGCAATTCTGAGAGGCATTCAAAGAAAATTATTTCTCTCTCTCAAACACACACACGCACACACACGCACAAACAGGCTTACACCTGTGCAGTAGAAAATGACTTCAGGTAACAGATTAGCTAATGCAGATGAGAAATATGTAGAGCTGAAGATAAGACAGATGGATATTCATGGTTCTAACAGTGTAATAAAATATAATGCATGATGTGTTGTACAAACATGCAGTAGATAAAGCAGAATATGTAGATTGAATAAAAATTCACTCAGGTTATATTAACTAGGCCATATATTTGTGTGTGAAAATGAACAGCACTTGTTCCTGTTTGCATGGTGGAAACAGAACACCGCTTGGTGCTTGCACTGGGTAGGCTGTAAAGTTCAGCAGAGGACGTATCAGGGATAAAAGCAAAGAACAATACCTGAGTTATTTTGGACTGAACAGAGGATACTATAGATGAGGACACTGCCTTGTCTTTCTCCTGAGAACCACCCCTGTAGAGAGAATAGAGGCAGAGAGAGAGGGAGGCAGAAAACCAATCATGTTAACAGGAATGGATATACAATATTCATGATATCTTCTGAAATGTTCAAAGTTGGACAGGTATTGAGGGAAGCAGAAGGCAGAGAGGAGAGGAGAGGGAAAAAGACAGAGATGTAAGAGAAATTGTGACCCGTAAAAACTAAAATATCCAAACCAAAAACTACCATGTCAACACTGTCAAATGCAGGCCAAGTGTATAATCATGCAGACAAACAGCAAAATGCCAAAATTGGAGACCTCAAATGCAACTTCATGACTCTGTCCAAAGCTTTTAATCTCTCTACTGTCTAACATTTCATAATTTATCAAGGGATTTTTAAAATAGAAAAAGTCATGTGCATCAAGTAGATTGAACACAACAGGTGACAAGAAACTGCAGAACTGACCTGCTGCTGATGTTACAGAGTTTCCAGGCTTCAGCCCACAGGGGGAAATGTGTATGTCTGCGTATGTCAGTCAATCTTGGGTATTACACCTCTTTACATTTATAACTTGAGATTATTAAGGGGGTGCTGCTCTAGTTCCATCCCTTGTAGTAAGTAAACAGTAAAACCCATACTGACACAAACCTGCTCCATCCATCCATCATTTATTGGTTGAGCCGCCTACATAGGCGATGCAGAACTTTTGATAGCAAAATAAATTGACAAACAAGCTAATCTCCTCCAGGAATCTCTTCTCTTCATATGAGCAACAAAAAGCAAAAGAAATCCTTCTTCGTTAGCTTTCTCACCTACAACAAGAGGCATCAGTTTGCTGTGATACTGGTGAGGGTGGATGTTGTTGGCCAACAATGCTTTAAAATGCATGAAATTGTGGATTACGAAATACATTAGCTACGAGCAACCAGTCTGTCTCTGCACAAATATTTACATGGTATGTCATCATTCGGGGAAACAGAGTTATTTAAAGGTTACACTGGGTTCCACAAATCAAGATTTTACCAGCACAACTTGAACACACAGTTTCACAAACGAGCATTTATAATGTATTGGTATTGATTTGTAACCGAGATGGAATGGCCTCCAAATCTACCAACTGTGATTTGGAAACTTTTGAAGAGAATCATGGATAAATACAGGTAGGCTTGAGCATATAATAACATGCAGCTTTCATTTTTTAATATCTAAAACTTTTTTTATTTTATTGCAGATCCTTTCACACTGGTGTACTTTTATTCATGATACTTTCAGTGTTATTTCCTTCTTACAGAAAGTGAAAACTGATACACATGACCTCAGAAATTTGCTATAAAATGTTATAACTGATGGGAATAAACTATATTAAAAACTATGAGATAAGTTCCAGGTTGGAAAAGAAAGGGATTATTCCTTGTAACTTAAGAGAGGACTACTGTGTTGTATCTAGCCCGGTGTATTTCTATTTCTGTGGTCATTAACTATTATGTTAATGCACGACATACCAGTGATAATCAGGCTCTCACAAATTGATTTTACTGATATGCATTTCCAATCTCACATCTGACACTGCTGCTCTGGAGAAGTTAATTGCTTCAATATGTATAAAGATTTGAGAGCTGAATAAATTAACATTGACATCTGCTTGGAGTAATATGACCCCATGCAATGTGAAGGGCAGCAGTCCCATCTTTTGTCACCGACCTGAAATCCAGTCTGTCACTTTCCAGCTTTCTTATATTCTTTGCTGGTTTGATGCTGTACCCTCAGCTCTGTGCTATTATGTCAAGAAAAAAAATAAAAATAAAAAACTTAACTCAAACTAAAGTGAATTTGCCTCAAAAAGAATTAATTACACCTGATCTGTTTAAGTAAACTTTTCCATTCTGCTTGTCATGTTTGCACACATGACAATGATTTCTTTACTACATAGAGAGTGAATGTTCTTTTTTTATCCATAATGGTCTGATGTTGCAAATGGCTCGCCCTACTTTAGGCACTTTAGTATAGTGGATTTACGTTTTGTTTGGAGACAGGCAGGGAGGGGAGCATGGGGGATGGTTTAGCTCTGAGTTAATTTTGTTGTCCATGTGGTTCCACATTTTTCCCTCTAGCATTCAAAAGTTAATGTATGCAGCTTTAATTGTTTCCTTGTTGGATATATTTTAAACAGCAAACCAACAAACCCCAGACACCAGAAGAGATTATGTCCATTGCCACAGATGCCTTTGTGCCTGAAGATCTTGAAACTGAAAGATGCTGGCTCTAAGCCATCATATCACTGGCTCTTTAGATTTACTGCTTCAAGTATCTTCCATCCATACTGGATTTAGAATTCCCCAGACACCATGGACAAGACTCAAGCTTTGTTTTACCCACTTTCATATTCACAAAGCTGGTATTACGGTTGTTTTCTGGACATCTTTTGCATGATATTGCTGTTTATAATGATGGCATATTACACATGGATAAAATTACAAGACAACTGCCTCTCTGATTTAAAAAGGCCATATTAAATTGCTTTCAACGCTTGGTATTGCTGTTACTACAGCCTACAACACATGTGAAGAACATGTGAAGAAATCCAAAGTTTGACAGGAATGTTGTGCCCAGTTACGGTTTCTAATCTGTGACTGGACAATTGCTGTGCCACGGAAGGTTTAGCAAATGCTCAATTCTTTCCACAAGGTGGCAAAATAATGGCAGAAACACGTTTTGAGCAAGCGTGAGCATTTGTCAGACGACTTCAAAGGGAGAAGATTAATTAGACATCATCTTCAGTTTGGCCTTTGTGTGAAATCAGCACCATTTTGACAGGCTGCTATAATAGCCAACTGCTGAGTTACTAAACTATTAGATGTGACTGTATATTAATGATTCTTTTTTGGTGCATGAGAGACAGAAGTTTCACAGGCCTGGAGGCAGCAATCTATTAGTCTAAATAAAACAGATAAAAGCAAGAAGTGTAAATTATATAAATCCTCTCATTTGTCAGCCCTTAGCTCTCCTAATGACCTTTTGTTCTTAAGAGACTTTCAGTTACAACGTGGGAGGTTGACTGAAGGGCTTGTAGTTGGTTACCTGGAGTGGGCCAGGCTGGAGGCAGGGCTAGCCGATGGGACAAAACTCTGCCAGGTGAGGAATATGGAGAGAGTGAGAAACCCACAGTTTGCATCTGCCCTGAGGATGACAAGGAGCTCCTGCTTTTTTCAGGAGGGGACCTGGGAGACAAAAGCAAGTTAAAACATTTTAGATTCAGACAGTGACACCAGACAATATGCAATATATCATGGGGGTGGAATACTTTGTAAAGGCAGGGCTTGTGTATTCACTAAAGCCCTAATTTAAATTCATGCAAGTGGAAGCTGCCATTAAAGCTTTCTTCAGTGGTCATTTAGGGATTAAGTGTCTGTTATAGGTATGTTGGCTAAAGCAAGTCTAAATGACTCAGTATAAAAGACTGCTCAGTGTTTTTAGTGGATTAGGTGATACACTCACAGTATCATCAGCTTACCAAATTTTAATATTGCCAATAATTTTAGTCATAAACTAATAAAAAAAAATCAAAGACTCAGCACCCAACTGTGGCAATGTCAGTGCCCTTCTCTGCTTTGACAGTTGCAATAATCAATATTTTCAGATCCATGACTCTTCCTCTCACCACAGACCGATCACACCTGCTGTTAGGTTTACCTGGATCGTGAATGCCCCCTGGGCAGGCCGGAGCTGCTGCTAGGATGATGGCGCTCCCGCTCTCTCTCTTCACGTCTCCTGTCTGATGAGTTGCCCCTCCTGTCCCTTCTCCCCGGGGAGTGTGAGCGGGATCTGGCCACACAAGGAGGACAAAGAAAATGTGAGATGGGAGGAAGCCATTCAGTTACAGAAGACAGAGCCTAGAAGATGAGCTGATGTATTTGAAATTAAGAACAAAAACAGAGGAGGTTGAGGAAAGAGTGACAGGATAATGACAAAGGTAATGTGCAAGAGAAACAATGACTAAGGGTTCCATTAGACCTGAATGTTACATTATTTACATTAAAATGGTTAAAGAGAGTATAAGTTCAGTGCAACTAGGCCACAGGACAAAAACATGAATCATAATTCTGTGACTTTAATAAACATTATATCACATGGACACTAAATATGTAAATACTGTTTTTCTAAATGAGCCTAGAAAGAAAACAGTATTAAATATTAATGGATAATATAAGAGATTAATGCACTTCTCAGATTCCTTTCCATAAAGGAGACACACAACTAAATTCATTTTCTCCCACTAGCTCGTATGCAGAGCATGTGCGTTTATAAACATGAAATAGCCAGGGTGAGGAAAAGGAAATTATACCCCTATTTCTAAAAACAAACCCAGAGAGGACCACTTGGCTGGCCAAGGTAATGTCAGCCTGTGCTGGGGTGGCAAAACAAAGCTGTCTGGTCAATACTGTTCACTTTAGCCTGACAGATAAATGGCACAAACAAAGCAGACTAATCTCTGCCTCTGATCACTTTATCTCAACCCTTAATCTTTATTTTAAGTCTTTCTTCAAATGTTCCATTTCAAGAGAGGCAATACAAGTGAAAGAAAGCATAACTGCAAATAGAGAACAAAGTGAAGGGACAGAAGGAAGAGGAATTTATTTTCTATTAATTTTTTGTTCATACAGGTGCAGTGTGATATTCACTAAAGGTTCAGCTGGCGCAGAGTACAAGACAGTGAGTGATTAATCATTATGTTCTCAACCTGTCACATTACATGTCTACCTTTAATGGCAGCTGTACCATCCACAGGGGCCTCTTTGAATTGGAAATTAACATTGTTTGTACTGTTTGTGAAATGCTGAAAGCCTGGTCATGATTTCTATACTTAATGAAATGTTATTTTGAAACACAGCGACAACTCTGTCACGTTAGTCAGTCTGTAGTGACCTTAAACAAAATTTTATTCGGTAGAGCTCACATTCAAAACTGTGACTCTGTCAGTAAAGTCATATTTTAAATAGACATCTACATGGTTACATTAACTCATGATTTCCCATAAAAGTCCCCAACCGTAAGGGGAAAGCTGTGAGATAATAAAGACATTTCTGTTTTTTGACTCACACCTGTCAAATTTAAGCAAAACAGGAGAACATGAAGAATGTGGACTGCTTGTGTAAGTCTTTTCACTGCTGTAAAACTACTGTAACATCCTCCTCTTCAGTTCATATCTTTACTTTCCCACAAAAGGGAAATTCTTTCTGCAGCAGGGCAGAAAATAAATAAATAAGCAAATAAATAAATAACAACATAATAAAACAATAGAGGACATTAAAAGTACTCCTTCCAGTGTTCAGTGTCTTTAGCTACCAGCAGCAGAGGCCAACAAAGAACAGCTGCAGCTCTTTTTTTTTTCACTAAATGTGTAAAGTTATCACCCCAACATCTTCATCATGGTGCACAAAAATGATGCTACTGTGAATGTAGTCATACAGGACAAGAAATATGTAAATCAAAAACATGGGAGAGTGAATCTCAGCCCTTCCACTGACAGTTGTGAATGAGTAAATGGCTGTGTGCACAAAGTCTTACCGGGACCTGCGGGCTCTCCTGTAGGCACTAGGAAGGGAGTGTCTGCTCTTGGACCTTGACCTTGACCTCCGCTTGTGTTTTTTCTTCTTTTTCTCTTTGTCCCTCCCTTTGTTCCTGTCTCTGTCTCTGTCTCTATCTCTATCTCTATCCCTATCCCTATCCCTGTCTCTGTCTCGTTCTCTGTCTCTATCTCTATCTCTGTCTCTGTCTCTGTCTCTATCTCTATCTCTATCTCTATCTCTGTCTCGGTCGCGGTCTCTGTCTCTCTCTCTCTCTCTCTCTCTGTCTGCTCCTCTGGAGG
Organism: Lates calcarifer; assembly: GCF_001640805.2. NCBI lineage: Eukaryota > Metazoa > Chordata > Actinopteri > Centropomidae > Lates > Lates calcarifer. The sequence goes on from NW_026115943.1 coordinate 7,839, forward strand.
TAATGTGGGAGGATGAGGAGGACGAGCAGGATGGGGCATCCCTGCTGCGATAGGCCCCTTGGTTCTCCGCAGGGGGCCTTTGATCCTGAGGATACGCAGGTGGCGCAGAGGACACTTGAGTAGGCGCAAGGTCAGACAGAACAGAAAGGGCTTCTTGCATCTGGAGACAATAGTAGATGGGACACAGATGGGACACACATCAGTGAGAGCATCATTTTTACAGACACATTTGGACGCTGGACCTTTCTTTTCAATTGGTTTAAAGATGAAAAGAAAAGAAAATCTATTGATTAAATTAAGTCTTACTCTTTGAGTTTAGAGATGCTGCACAAATTCCCAAATGCTTAATATCTCTGTACATCTGTGGATAATCTGTGGGCCTGTCTATTTAAGCAGGTGATGCATGAGGCTGATTGTATATAAAGATTATTTATGCCATGTCCCCCATGTCCATACTTGCCTGTTACCGAATAAAGCAAATCTAGTGAAAATGGAAGAACTAAAAGAGAGAGTTTTTTTAGAGAAGATATTACAAATAATCATGTATGCACAGGAAGGGGCATGGGCTCGTAAACGGATGGCTCAGGCAAAGTCAAAGTCCCTTGCTCTCCTGGGAAATTATTACTCACATTCTTCCCTTACTCAGCTGATTAAAGGATGGTGTGGGTTACACAACACAGTGCAGCCCTCTGGCTACACACTGAGTTACAAATGTCAGCTGCAAAGTGCCTCTAATTACCCCAATGTGGGTCTGTCTGCTCATATTAGATTGGTCTGCTGCTGGATTCACACTGAAAAGATGGCTTCAGTCTATCAGTGGATTAAACTAAACAGCTAAATCTTCCAAGGTCAGATTTCATCTTCCAGGGTCAGGTCTACAATTGCTCTCAGCCCCACCCACGTTACATATGTATGCATTTCATGGTAATATAAGGGCATTTGGATAAAGACAGACATCAAATGGCATAATTTAAATGCTAACATTAATATAAAGGGCATGACTGCCCAAGTGATATAATGAAGTAACGAACATGGACAACATGGAAGGAAATGTGTGATTGTGTCGTATTCTAGTTCAAATAAAATTTAACTGTCCTAATTCAACTTAATAACAAGTGAGCTTTTCTCTCTTTCAAAATTCAATCTCTGCAATACAATAACTCCCACTCGCGCCCATCTACTAAAAATTGTACGAATGGGTGGAGCATGAAACGAGAGAGAGGGAGGGACAGAAGAAAATACACAGGGAAAGGATGATGATGAAAGAAGATGAAAGAAAGAAGCAAATGAGGTAAAGAAGTAGAGGCTGGAAAAAACCGAGAAGAAGTGCTCACGACAGAAGACAATCAATAAGTATCTAAAAACAGGCAGGGAACGAGAGAAAGGAAGAATATTTATCACACCTTTCGGTTTGCACACTATCTGGTGTCTGGGCTAAGGGAGAGATAATGAAATGATAGGAAGCAAGGTTTGGTTTAAAATTAGGACTGACATATGGGAAGCTTATCCCAACACAGGGCCCAGAAAATGTGTGCTCCCTCACACCTGCTCTGGCGAGATACAGAAGTTTGGACAGTAAGAGGAGTAACAATAAAAAGTTACAGTCCCAGGGTAAGAGAGGGAGAGAGAAGGGAGGAGGCAGAAAATCCAGGGCAGTCTTAAAGCTGAAAATACAGACATTGGGTGGGAGTCTAAACCCCTTTCAGACATACATCTTGTTATATAAATGTGATGTTACTTAACAGGTTGGTATCATGCGCCTGTGTGTCACTTTTACATAAGTCACAACCGCAGTCTCACAAAGTTGTACCTGGTAACATTCCTGTAACACTTTCACCATAGCACAAATTGGAAGTTAATGCCATCAGATTCATGCAAAAGCTGCAGCAATGCAAGGTTAACAACAAATCAAACAGACTGAACAGACATATTTTAGTCCTGATTAAAACACAGTAATAAATCCATCACTTAATTAGCATCTCCTAAACTGTGAGCCACTGTGAATGAGCCAGTTTTACATTGTTAAGAAACTTCTCGTGTAAGATAAGCCTAACAAACAACTTAGCGCTCTATATTTTCTGTTTTAATCTAAGCCAAGGCTGTGGAGAAAGCATCAGCAAAATACTTTGCCTCCAGGATGCGAGCAAATAGGAATAAATGAGACTCTTTACTTGTTTTCATTCTATGTTTGTGTGCTGTTGGACTATAAAACGGGCTAGACAGCAGAAATCTATAATGAATGTGGAAACTGATGAGTAAATTTATTAGGAGATTTACAGTGAGTCTCCCTCATGCTCACAATTGTCATTAATTACGGCCTCAACTGCAAAATAAAGATTTAAAATCCATCACTGATTGCAGCCCGTGAAAGAACTAAGAACACTCTTTCATACTCCTTCATATAATCACTCTGCAGTTAATTGCACTTGTCAGCAGTGCAACAGTTCTCCTTCTGAGCACTGTGGCTCTTACTGTAATATTTATGTTTAAGTTACCAGTGTCTGACTGACAAAGGAAAAAAACATAATTTTAACAGACAGATAAATCCAGCTGGAAACCTCTTGGTTTGTTGCAAACACAAGCCATTGCACAGCAGTTTGCAGCCCCTGCAGTGCATAGGTCTTGTGTCACCTTCACCATCATCATGATGAGTCAAAATGTACCAAGAAACAGCTATGTTACAGAATCGCAGCACTGAAAGAGTCACTTACAAAAGCAAAGAGGCCTCGGCCTGTACAGCTTATTCAGCGGGTTTTTGTTTACTCCTGACAGCTTACACTAGCTACTACAGTGCTGTCGCATAAACAACGCGATGAGCTCTATGGGAAACATGGAGCGCTTACATCAACAGATCCAAGTCAGCTCATTTTGCCAACTCTACAAAGACATGACATCAGCATTCACACCTGGGCTCAAACACATTGAGAGTGTAGTACTGCACCACTGTTTTCTTACCTTCCAAAAATCAGCATCAACTTCCAAAATACTGCTGACAGAAAATTCAATACATTAAGTCATTCTGAGCTCCCTTCACTTGCTAAAATTCAGGTAACACTTGTTCTTCAAAGTGTTCCATCTAATGAACAAATAATTATGCAGGCTTGGACTGTCCTATTTATCGGACTTCAGCATTGATTCTGTTCCACCCTGTGCCCTCTGATAGCAGAATGCTCATTACCATACCATTCCGAAAACCTGGGGGGGGTGGGAGGGGGGGTCACATTTTCCCATTGTGCTACCAATACCTCAATCTAACCTCTGGAAACCTTCAAAGCAAACTCTGCCTGACTGTCCAGTGTTCACTGTTCAATGTTCAAGAATCTCTAACTTTGAATACATTCAACTACAACATCCATTTATTCATCAGCAGGCCAATGACCTGAATGTCGGTAGTTCCTCTAGGATACGTAGGCTCTCAAGGCTACTACAGAAGTCACAGAACATCTGGAGAAGAGTGACAGAGCTGGTGCAATAGTGACAGGGGCCTGCCCACTGCCACCTGGCCTAACAGGCAATAGGCCAGTTCACCATGCGTCAGTTGGGTTCACATGAGGACCTGACATGCAACATCCATCAAATGGATGGGCAATCTACACATCAAATGACCACCTCAGAGTCTTATTTACACTATAAAGTATTCTTGCCTTTTTTGTCTATGTTTAATATGACAGACAGAAGGCTTTTACGATTTGCATTATTGCACCAACCCTATGAAACTTTACAAAGGAGAATTTTAAAATGGAAATACCCTGCGTTATCTCTGGGAGACCAAAGCAGAGATCAGGGGAAATGGTGGATAGGAGAAAGGTATTTTTCTATTATTCAATGTTTAACTCTCTCTATCAGGAGAGGCACATTGGGTGATTTGGTGATAAATTTTCCACCTCCACAATGCACAGTATTCAACTTATTCAGCATACAAATTCCACCTCTTTCTCATGCAATGACTGACTGACTGGCATTGATGTCACACCCCAGGAGTAAGGTTGCCTATATATGAAAATAAGCTTGCCACTGAGTTAAGCACAGACTCAGCTCAACAGCAAGAGCTCAATAAAAATATGTGATATGCTTTATCAGTTGTATATACAAGACTTTTGAGTGTATGTTACCTACCAGTATTCCCTTCCATGTTACTGATGTATCTGAAGATATTCCCTCCAGCAACCAGACATTCATCTCATAATGTCTTATTGTATGGTTACATAAACTGAAAACCGCTATCAATACAGCCTGACACACAGACACACACACATAAACACAAATGGACTAATAATATTATAAGATGCCTGTGAGGCTAGACCAACTATAGACAATGTTTTTTTCCATTTACTAAGCCTCGTTGACCAAATATTTGACCCACAATTTGACTCATGAAAAAAATAAGAGCCTAAAAAGAAAAGGCAGAGCACAGCAAAAAATCTGCTACTGGCCTCAGGCCTCATGGTAGGCAGGTCTAGACAGGAGTGTAGAGTTAAAACAATTTGACTTGATGTAGCTCTATGTTTCAATTGTACTGACAAAAGTTGTGCTTATTTATCCACTGCCAGTAATGCATGAATGGGTGCACCTTTATACCTTGTATTGTCCAACCACATATTACAAAAAAAGCACAAAAATTCCAATTTTACCCCAGTCAGTAATTCATTCAAAGATTTTAGAACAATATATGGTGAATGTAGCTGTAAGAAAATAAGAAGCATTACACAGCAAAGAATAGTAGATTATCTAAAATGTGCAGTTACAATGTCAAAATATTTGTTTAGACTGGTATACTTTGTGCTGAAATTGAAAGATTACATGCCTCTGAATATTGAGGTAAATAATGGCCTGAGAGCCCTTGACAAAAGACCAAAAAAGAGAACTGTAGCATTAATGCTGGCTAAACATCAAGTGGTATTGAACAATGAACAAAACAATATCTGATTAAATACATCCAAAGGACAGGTTTACATGAGGCTACCTTAATATGAATGGAAGAAAGTTACTGACCATACACACACAACCATCTTCTCTGCTCTATAATCCAGATAATGCAGTGACATTTTCAGTAGTATTTGCAGCTAGACCTAACATCTTAGAAATGCACATCCTGTAGAAACTGTATCTTTGCTCTGATGTAACTTGCTAATCTAATTATTATTCTAACAAAAAGTTGCAGTTAGGCCAGTAAAATGATTTTCACATTAGGGGCCTCCCTTTACAAAACATTTTGTGATATTAGAGGACCAAAATGATTTCACCCTTGATTTTTCTGTCCCAAACTTTAATCAAGAGTGCAGCAGTTTCTCAAGAGCACATATGGGACAAACAGTAATGGAAATACTTTGTATATAGCTAGATCAATATTTTAGATATTTACAAATCACCTACCTCAAGCTGTGCAGATGAGTCTAGCTCAACTCTCTTGGCCTCAGGCTCTCCAGCAAAGGGGCTGCGGAGGGTCTGTAGGAAGAGTGCTGCCTTCCTCTTCCTCTCTGCCTGTAGCTGTTTCTCCTTGGACTCCTTAGATGCCTGGGCCAGCTTCTCCCTGGCTGCAGCTGCGAGACGATCCTCCAGTTTCTGCTTGGCTAAGGGCAAGGAGATGAGTGTTAAAACAGAGGAGAGATGGTTGGATGAAGATGAAAAAAATTGTAATCATTATCCCTTTTTTGTTTTTACTGCAGCTAAATGTATTGCACCTCTACTAAAACAGCGATCAGGGAGAAGAGAATGAGTGAAAAGGCAAACAAAGGGAGGGAAAGAATAATTGTGCTCTGCTTTTTCACTCGGGCCAGTTTTTTCCTGGCCACAAATGAATAGTCTTAGGAAAGTAAAGAATTAAAAAAAGAAGGACAGAGAGAGTAAGGAGAGGGATTAAAGATGCATACAGAGACTTGAGAAGAAAAAATGGAGATGTAACGAACAGGACAAAGTGAAAGATGGACAAGGAGGAAAGGGTGAGTAATTTTCCACTCTTACTGTCACATCTAAATAAGATGATAACTGGCATTTTGGAGTTTCCAACTGCTGTAGATTGACTAAGTTCCTGCTCTAAATGATAAGGCCTGACTGACTCTCTGGCGATACATAATTCTATGCAATTCAAGGTTTACACAAAAAAGCAGAGTAGGAGGGAACATGTGGGTGGAGGAGCAGAGACAAACATCTTCGACAATTTTGGGAGGGGGGCGGGGGACGCAAAATATGCACGGTTGATGAGATAAGGATATAAAGTGACGGAGACAGGTAAGGATATAAGGATATAAAGTGACGGAGGCGGGTAGGGGATAGATAGGTGCGGAGAGCGCACGAACAAGGCGGGGCGAAAGAGAACAATAGGATGAGTGAGACGGAGAAGACAAGATGAGACAGTGAAGTAGAAAGCAAATGCTTGTGGAAAACAGTTGCTTAAGTTATGCAACCACTGGGGCTACTGTTATCTCTTCAGGGTTAAAAATAGGCTGGCTGCCAAGGCAAATCATATTTGAGTATGGTGTGAACAACAGCCAAGTGGAGCAGAATCCTACTGTCTGTACCCCAGACAGTGACACAAGAGCCCTGGGCCAGTCTGAGTCCCACTACTGTATTTACAGACTCATTTGATAAAAACAAACATGAAACACATACTTTGAAGATACTTTTATGTCCAGAGGGTTTATATATTTAGCAATTTTGAGTATATATAATTCATTCAATATGAAAAGTTCTGAAAGATTATGTGATTTACACTGTAAAAAACATCCTCTGGATCCAGCTTTTCTCTGTTTTACATTATTGAATGGTAATAACTTAAGACTAAATCATTTAACAACTGACAAAAAGTAACTAACAGACTATAAATAATGACTGGCCTGCAACCTAAAATATGGATTTATACGTCAAACAAAATAAGAGTCTTTGTAAGCCTTCAGTGAATATAGAAAGTACATCTATATTTACAGTACTTTTCACATCATCTCCACATTTATTGAAAATACAGTGTCAGTATTTTCTATTATTAAACTTGCACATTCACTGAGAAATGTTTGCAGCCTAAACGATTCATGTACTTATCACTGGAAAACCGCATTTAGTGTGTGCAGCTGTTTTCCGGCCCATCAATACAGATTAGAGTTCTGCCTGTCTGCCACTGATTCTCCTGCTATCTGATCAAGTTAGGCCTGCTGACTGACAGCCACTTTGCCACATAGCAAAGCCAATTCAGTCAGCTATTTATTAGGCTTTTCCAGCCTCTTTCTCTGGCCGTCTGTCAGCGCCCGAGAGAGAGCATTACACTCTTAAGACTGTTCCACTGAACCTAAACGGGACCTGTCAGTCCCCTTGATGCCGAGTAGGAGCAGATTTGTCTTTGACCATCCATCTGTCCATCTTTTCTGGCTCTATTTTGCAGCTATTTTCATGGTCTAAGCGAGAATACTACACTGAAATCAGTGTCTTAAAAGACCCTACAATGTCTTTAGGGTATTTGGCTGAACAACTGACTAGAGGAGTGGTACCTCAATCATGTGCCTCTGACAAGCAACCTCATGCTATTCAATCAGAGTACAGTCTGGTAAGTAAGGGACTGTAGGAAATCACTCCCTCAAGCACAAGCATAGAGATAAGACATTTAGCAGCCAAAGCTCTTGCAGGTTTTTGCTCACTGGAGAGGCTCCTCTCAAATCATCAGCAGAAAAAGTAACTATTAATTGCTATAAATAATTGCAGGCTTCTGACAATGTTGCTTACCTTTATCTGCTGTTGTTAATGAGATTTTATGGCACTAAAAGTGGTTCTTTTGTGGTCATTTTTTTTCTTTTAAGGCTGTCAAAAACCTTCCATGGTTTAAATGTAACTCAGGTAAATTTAATCAACCATCTAACCAAAATGCTACTGATAGTTTTAAGATAATTTCAGTTGCATAAAGCAAACTTATTTACACATATACTACACATTTAAGCATCAGCATGCTTACCAGACAATGCAATCCATTGAATTCATTTTGGTGATGAAAAGTTCAAAACTAGCCTGGAGACTTTTGACAGGCATAAGCAATCCAACAATTTTCCATCAAAATACTGTAATATGGTTTTTCATCACTTTTC